>NW_007773642.1:4026-4352 GCF_000696425.1 Galeopterus variegatus | reverse complement strand
GATTTGAATAAATAAAAATAAATTTTTCCCTATGATCTGTTTTTTTCTCACTAAAAAATTATTACAACACCTACTTTTTTATACAGGAAGTCTTCAAAAAGTTCATGGAAAGATTCATTTTGTCTTTCAATTATATTTTTCCATGAACTTCCTGAAATACATATGTGATCTATACCTATCTGTTCACTGTATAATAAAATATTCTACAGATTTTCACTTAGAATGTGACTTCAGGTATAAAAGTAACTGTAAGAATTTATAGCCATTTTCTCATTTTTTCCAGATAATTAATTATCTGGCCCCTAAGAATCTATAGCAAATTTCCC
>NW_007773642.1:0-2894 GCF_000696425.1 Galeopterus variegatus | reverse complement strand
TTTAATCATTCTGTACATTTTATGCTATACCCTGTTTCAACAAACTTGATTCAATTTAATATGCATATTTCTATTTTTCAACACATTCTAAATTTGTGCATATTGAAAACCTAATTTTTCATATTGATATTTCTAGAATTTGTGCTTACGTGGTGCCCATAGGGTTGCATGAATTTATTTGCCACTAAAAATTGCTTGCCAATTATTTGCTACTAAAATATAATTCTACATTTATGAAAACCTTTTGCTGTGATATATATTTACAGGTGGACTAATTCATTAATTAGTTTGAAACACTTGTCTGGTTAAAAGTGACTATTCTCAAAAAGGATAAAAACCCACTTGCAAAATCATCAGCCGATTTTAAGTAGAAATTGTGACAAATCTTTTTCTCCTGTATTAATAGCTTCATAGAAAATTCTTAGTTTTAGACTGAAATTTTAAAATATTTCCTTTGATTGTGTAGTTTTCTAAGGCCAGCATTTTCAAATTAGGAATAAGAAATCTAAAAATTATCATTTTAAAAAGGCTTTCACTCAAACAAAAGTTTTTCATACATTGTCTTTTTTGATTCTTGTGAGAATAAATTGAAGAGCTGATTTCTTTTTCTTTTTCTTTTTCTTTTTTTTTTCTGTTTTTTACCTTCAAACTGTTGAGGACACTAAACATACACAGGTAGTCTAAATTGTCTGAGGTTTTTCAACTTAAATGGTGGACTCAGAATTCACATTTAGACTTTTAGACTCTGAGGAATCTATGTTCTTTAATAGAATAGCTACTGCACAGTGAATGTGCCCGCTTGCTAAGACAGGAGGTTGTGAATTCAAAAATATTAATTACAACCTCTCAATATATAGATTACAGACCCAAAACATGCTATAGGAGCTTTGTCCTGCTATGTGAGAAAACAGGAAGGCACAAAAATATTAAAATAGTAGATTATTTTGATTAAAGAAAAAATGAGGAAACAAACTTTGGAGAACTATGGGTCATGCTATCCTTGTGTCTCTATGATCCCACAAAATATATAGTAAAATCATCAAAGATGGGCACTGGCCTAAGGCATTTTTTTATGAAATATTATTTCAATATAATCTCCCTCATATGAGTATTAGTATTTTTCTAGTCTTCTGGCATAAGGATTCAAATGGGCCATAGATAGAAAAAAAAGAAAAAAAAATTAAATAACAGGTATGAGTCATAAACTCAAAGCCTTTTCTGTATAGCTGAAAATTGATGAATTATTTATTTTTTTGAAATATGTGCAAAAGGTCCTCAAAAACTTCACAGCTAATGCATGTTATGAGAAAAACTAGGCATGGATTTCAAACATTTTTTGCACCAAAATAAGCTCATACTAATTTATTGTAACGTATCTGAACATGGTCTAGTTTGAGATGTTAAGAAGGATAAGACATCAGTTTAGGAGAATCCCCTGTGAGAGAGACATGAATTCTGCTAAAATTAAAAAAAGAACAAACATCAAATTTATGGTGAAGCTCAGGTGGAAGAACGATGAAATCATTGATGCTTTATGAAAAGATTATGGAAACAATGTCCCAAAGAAAACAACAGTTTACAAGTGGTTAACTCATTTTAGGAAGGGACAAAACAATGTTGAAGATTGGGCCCACAGTGGCAAACCATCCACATCAAATTGAATGGTAGTTTGTGTCCTAATTGAAGAGGACTGACAATTAACAACAGAAAGAAATAACCATATTATATGTGGCCGATATGATAAACCTGACACTAGGTCCTTCCATGGGACATTGCCAAATTAGATATACAGTATTATTTTCTGCTGTTGGCATGTTGGGTACTTAACAGTGGATGTACATGGATCAGCCATGAATAGTGGAAGCACTTAGTAACTGAGCCAATGAATAAATACCTTCCATCCTGCCATGGCTTCCTCAATCAGGAGCACATTGTACAAGGGCAGAAGTGACTAAGTACAAAGATTGACCACATCCCCAGCATGATCTTATTACTTACCTGAGTACTTTGAGTCTTGCTGGGAAGTATCCAAGGAAGCTTGCTAATTTCTGTGTTAGCTGATATAAAGGACCATGTACAATTCCTAAGTAAGGTACATAGTGTTTCTAATATTCAAAGAATCCAGTGAAGTGATGGGTTTACTTTATGCTGTTGAGGACCAAAGAGACAATAATTTTTCTTTGATGTCCACAGAGTTTGAGCATTGTAAATCATCCATATTGTCTCAATAAACTACTTGACAAGCAGGGCTCTGAATTTGTTGGGATTTATCAGCCAATCCCTCCTCTCAGAAGTTTGATAACAGTGGGGTTAAGGATGCTGAAGTTGAGGGTCCAAGATGGTGACGGGTCTGGAGCGGCCGTGCCAGGAGACAGCGCGATCCTGAGAGCTGTGTGCTGTGATACCAGAGTATTAATTGCACTTCCAAGAGCAACAAAAGGCGAATAATTCTTTCAACAACAATCCAGCATTGACAAACAAGCGGCAGCAAGTTTGAGGTTTTGGGGCCGACACAGAGGAGGACTCCTGAGAGCACCCAAACCCGGCTGCAGGAACGGGCGAGCGGCCCAGTCAACAAAGGCCAGGAAAGCCAGCTGAACCGGCGCAGAAAGGGAGTGAGGCATGCTGGACCGGCCTAATGCTGCGAGCTCTGTGAGTCACCCCCAGCCCAGCCCCACTTGCGGGGCGAAGCCCGGCTGCTCCCCACCCGCCTGGCTCCCGCCTACCACACTAGGCTAGGTGCCCACAGCAGAGCTACCTCCATTTTCTCGGGTGGGGGCGGAGATGGACGGCTTACTGAGGGCAGGACAGCCATTCTGGTTGGCTCGGCTCTGCACTGAGATGTGCCATTTGCTTACCTCAACGCGGGGCACCCCGGGGCCTGTGGACCAGCC
>NW_007773641.1:2187-4353 GCF_000696425.1 Galeopterus variegatus | reverse complement strand
CACATCTACAACATAGCGATAATCCCTTAAGTCATTAAAGACTCGATATTAAGAAAACTCTTCTAAGTTTGCATTTCTGCCCCAGTAGGTAATTTACGGTTTGATTGATTTAACCTGATTTCTACATACTTAAAATGTCTAATAGCTGCTCAATCAGTAGTTTTCAAATTGGAACACCTTCCCCTTTGCTTTTAAAATGTCTAATAGCTGCTCAATCAGTAGTTTTCAAATTGGGACACCTTCTCCTTTTGCTTGTAAAATGAAATTATTTATCAATTAAATTTAATAACTAACTACAGACATATTGAATTCTTAATTTTCACATATAAAGCTTCAAAGAAAAACCTTGTATAAGAGTACACAGCCTTGTATAAGAACATCTGTTTGAATATATTGTATAACCAGATTATGATATAAGGTCTCCTTTAAATTCTTTTCAAACTTTTTTTTTAAGAGGTAGTCTGATTCCAAATTAAAATCTGATACACACATGCTAGCTTGTTTTTTTCCTTGACCAAAAGACATTCAGACTTTCAAAAATAGTTAATTGAAAGTAACTGATAAATTTATAAGCCAATTCATAAGTGAGGACAAAAAAGAAATCCACAACTTACATCTGTTGGAACTTGCAGCTCTTCTCTAGTATATTCATGGACTACTTTGATTAAATCCTTCGGAAAATATCCAAAAATACATCCAATCTAAATGAAAGAATGGGCAAAAAGGAAAAGCGTTCATCAAATTATGTACAAGAAATATAAATGAGCGATTGAGAGACTTCTTAGTAATGACAGGAAATAATACAGATAGATAGGTAGGTAGATATAATCAAGAGAGATAGTTAGTTAATATTATAATTACACCGAGATTATTACTCTAATAGAAATTAAGTACAGAATACTGTTAAACCAACGTTTCTAAAACCACTGAAATTTTCTTTTTATGTTCAGCTTAATTCTAAACACAAGGCACCTATAGTTAGATTTTAGTAGATAAAAGATCTGCATATGAGATTATTCTTTTTATGATTTAAACTATGCAAATCAAAGCTGGTTAGAAACGCAATTCCAAATAACCTCTAGCAAGAATTTAGCTGCACATTTCATAGCATTACTCATATACCAGTACTTAGGTCTTTATCAAACCAATAAACAACAGCCATGAAAAATTATAAGTAAAGGAATACAAAATTTCTGAAATGTATGACCAACCATTACACAAAAGGCAAATATTTATTGATATTATGCAGTATATTAGCTGTTTTCAAAAACTACATTTACAGATATTTTAGGAGAAAATAAAATTATAATGTAATACACACAAATCTACACAACCAAGTATCAGTTTTATGCAAACTAAACCTCTACAGAAAATAATCCCATTAATTTTCAGCACTAACAGCTAAAGTATGTAAAGTATGTCCTTTTGATAAACACGTTTTATTAGCTGATGTCTGAAAGGGAGAGGTAGATCTCTCGCCAGTCATTAAATGAGACTGATAGGCAAATCAAATGCACAAAAAGAAAAAATAAGGTCATCTTATCACTACTATCTAAAATAGCCCCATTCAAGGTGTGCTCTTTTATATTTGGAAACCATCTGAAAGCCAGTATTAGCAGTAGAATACTGCTGTGACTATAAGACAGGGCAATTAGAAGCTGCATTATTGGCAGATAAAGTCTAGGATTCTAGGAAATTGAAAAGACTGCAGAATACAACTAAGAAACAGAAACAAGAATCATTTTGAAAACTAAGAAGAGAAAGTTCTTAACTTGCTAAGTACAAGGATCATGAAGTGAGAGGGAAGACTGAGGGAAAATACACCTTTTCCTTCTGAGGAAAATTTTATTAGGAGAGACTCTGGAAAAGGGAAAGGAAGAGATATATGGAGAAAGGAAATACATGGATTGATGGAGTCTGGATGTGCTGTCCCCTCCAAAACTCATGTGGAAATTTGATCTCCGATGTGGCAGTGTTGGAAACTGATTGAGTCATGGGGGCGGATCCCTCATGAATGAATTAATGGTCTCCCTGGGGAGGGGGGATTAATGAGTGTGTTCTCGCTCTATTACTTCCCGCCAGAGCTCGTTGCTTAAAGACCCTGGCACCTCTCTCTCTCTTGCTTCCTCTCGCCATGTGATCTGCTTGTACCTGCTGGCTGCCTGC
>NW_007773641.1:0-1026 GCF_000696425.1 Galeopterus variegatus | reverse complement strand
TAAAAGGAAGGAAGGTGGACAAGACACGGGCCCTCCCAATACAGGTTTTACTTTTTTTTTTTTCTTTTCTTTTCTTTTTGCCACTGACCGGTATGGGAATCCACCCCTGACCTTGGTGTTACAAGGCTATGTGCTAACCAACTAGCTAACCAGGCAGCCCTAGCTTTCTACTTTAAAGTGAGCTAGGACAGCACACAAAGTAAGTGCAATGCAAAGCAGGAAAACGAGTGCTAAGTGAGCAGTGTGGAGCACTGCTGAACAGTTATCAGACAGCAAGACCCTCCTGGCTGGGTGCTGAAGACAGTGTTCCCTAAGGGGCAAGACGAGAGCTGGGACCCAAAAGACTGGTAGGATTTCTAGAGATGAATATATTCACAAGCAAAACTGTGGCGGGAGGAAAATGTAAGTCAAGTTCATTTACCGACTCATTTATGCTCAAAGACCAGGAGGGAAAGAGAACTTAACCGCTACAGGAAAAATCCAAGCTAGGTACAGGGAAAAACATTTCCAACTGTGAAGATTATCAAGAAATCTCATTTGGTAGGCTTGAAAGAAACGGAATAGGTTCTTTGTTTCAACTGGGATTCTGTCTAAATATGAGGGTTGTACCTGACCAGTTAGCATTTCAAGATTCCTCCCTAGGAATCTGGAATGCCAGCATAATGATTCTACTTTTCCTATGGAGATTTCCCAAGCCTTATTTTCTGTTGTTTGTTTGTTTGGCATTTCATCGAGAGTGAAAACTTTCACATTTAGGACTAGGCNCTGACAAAAAAGTTGCAGAACCATGGGCGCTTATGACTGGAAGTAATCTTATGTCTAATTTTGCTTCCATGTATCATCCCTGCCAAGGGACTGTTGATTTGAGTTGGGGGGGGAAAAATGGCATATTACCTCAAGAGGATAAATTCTACATAAAACTACTATCAAGACGCATGAAAATAAGAGCCCTGTGAGGAAATACTTAAAAGGAAGGAAGGTGGACAAGACACGGGCCCTCCCAATACAGGTTTTACTTTTTTTTTT
>NW_007773640.1:3976-8330 GCF_000696425.1 Galeopterus variegatus | reverse complement strand
TCACATCCAGCCTTCAGCCCTCCCTCCAGCATCACCTCATCGCCTGCACTGGGTGAAGACTCACCTTCCTCATAGTGCGGGACAAGCTCCTGCAGAACCTTGGCCAACTCAGAATAACTGTAGAACACACTGCAAATGCAACATCTTGAGGAAAAGAGGGACTGGCTGTAACAACCGGGCTCTGTTCCCATCCCTCCTAGAACAGGATGTCCTGCAATGCCTTAGCCTAGCGATCCCAGTTCCCTGGGGTATAAAACTCAGTCAGGAATGCTTTGGGGGTCCCTCAGCTGTGGTGCAAGTGGGACGCACACAGATGATAATCTGTCTGTCTTGGGCAGCACTTCTGAGCCTTGGGGGATAGGTTCACCATGAATCTCAGGCTCCTGCAGCCTGTCTGTGAGCAGTGACGTTGCTTTGCCTGACTTGTGCGTCTGTTCTGTCTCAGCAGATTCGTGTGAGTTGCAGAAACTGCAGCCCAAGACACAGTGGGAAGAAGGGTTAGGGTTCGTATTCCTGACGGATGGCACAGCGAGCTCTGAGATGTCCTCCATGCACTGGGAGTCCTCCCCGGCCTGGTGGCAGCTGCATGAGGACCCTGCTTCACACACAGCACCTGCCACTTGCCATTCTAAAAAGTCATGTGCTCATAACCGATGTTTAAATTATATGTGGTTCTTTCTGTATTATAAATCCCATGAGGGTAGGAACTTTACCCGTGTATTACTGTTCCATTTCAATTTCTAGCATTTGTGTCCACTTTATGCCAACTGTTGAAGGCAAAATCAGATTTTATATCATGTATCACAGCACCTAACATATAGCAGGATTCAGGAAATTCTTTCTGAATTATTCAAATAATGCTCAAAACATGACATGGACGTGGTGATATAAAGGTCACTCACAAAGTTTTAGATTCAGTGTCCATTTCCTGAGGCAGAATGTGAAGTGACAAGGCACGGTCCCACTAATTGGCTTTGACACGGTCTCACATCCGATTTGGAAGTTACCCTCCCAGGTGTACGTGAGCAAAGATCATTGCTGCTTGTAGGTCCTGTTGATGTGGCTACAATGTCATTAACTATGAATGCTTGAGAAAGACTCCTGATACAAGTGTGATTACTGTAACCATGTGCTTACAACTATCATATAAGCATCAATGGTAATAATCAGCATCAACTGATGACTTTTCATAATCTGTACACTATTTCTAGGTACTTTATATATGATTTAGTCTTCCCAAGACGCTCATAGGATAGATAAAAACATCTTCCTTTATTTGAGGGGACTGCTGCTTTAAAAATGTTAAGTAACTTACCTGAGGAGGATCACAAAGCAGATTAACACCTACCATACGGTCCAGGCCAAGGCTCACCTGACGCCAAAGCCCATATTATTATCAGTGTTGCTTTGTTCATATGGTTCTTAGGAAATCACATAGCGACACCAGTGGAGCATTTCCTGAGCCACTGTAGAAATTTTCCACCTCCTTTTCCAAAAGACATTTTTCACTTGAAACAGTGAAAAACACAACATGCATCAAAATGAAAACTATAATTGACTAATGCCACCCCTGCCCCCACCTCATACACAAGCAGGAAAAGTCCTCTAGCAACTCCCCCTTATCGGCAGAAGGCACACGGATGGCCGCGGCCCACGCACGAGGCCTGGGTCTCCCCAGCTCTTCCTCCACCACCTCCAGCACCGCACAGTCCTCAGGTGCGCTGTGCGTTCCCATCTCCTCCCCTCGCTACAGGCTTCTTCTCTGCATAAAATGCCTCTTTGTAGTGTTGCAGAATTGGACCTGGGCTAACAAAGTACAGGTAGCCTAACTCAAATATATATATATATATATATTTTTGTCTTTTTCCGTGTCCGGCAAAGGATCGCAACCCTCAGTGTTGTCCCCGTACCGGACCGGGGACCGGCAACGGGATCGCAACCCTTGGTGTTGCTCCCGCGCCTCGCTCAGCCAGTGAGCGGGAACCGGTCTGTATGTGGGATCCGAACCCTCGGGCGGGAGCGCCGCCGCGCTTCCCAAGCGGCGCACTATCCAGTGCGCCACCGGGCCGGCCCAACTCAAATATATTTTAAGCAGATGTCTATTTGGACATGCCTACAAAATTTCCACAAAATTAATCACGCTCTCCTCTGATTTCAGGTTAAAAATGCTCCGCATGTTGAGTGCGTGCAGGAAATGGAGACAGTGTTTGTGGCACCAGTTGTGTTTCCTTCCAGCCTCAAATGCTGGTTTCAGGGTAGAAAATCCTCCCAATAGCCTTGCTCTTCCTCAGATGGATGAACTTGGCAGTGAACGTGATGATGACAACCTCTGCTCCCCATATTTTCAGTTGTTCTATTCAGATTCGGGAAGAAGTTAGAAAGGGACAAATGGGGTGCAGTGGATGGGCCTCACCAGCTGCGATCCTCTTCTCTAGCAAGACCTGTGCATTAGGGCTGTGTGCACCCAAAGGAAGAGAGGGGATGTCCACATTGTATTGGCTATGCATTAATTCTAAGTCCCAACCAGATAAATAGCAGTCTAATCTTCACTCTCTGAATCAGTTTGTCCTGTTTACCTAGGTATTTGGCAGAGTAGTATCTGTCAGCCATTCCGGACCCACTCTCCTTTCTCTTGGGTCTTGCTTCTTTCTCTGGAAGGTTGACCCTTGCAAACTGCACCATCCAGACCCGTCACCAGCTGGCTTCTGGGTGGGTTCAGCCAATGGGAAGCCCTGACAGAGAGAAGAGGGTGGGGCCTGGGAGTGGTCAGGGTACCTTGGCCTGCATCTGGTCTGGCTCACACCTCCACAGGTATCTTTGCCCCTGCCCAGTCCCGGACCACTGCTCTCAAAAGGCAGCTGCATGCCCCCACCCCTTGGCTCTGCGATCATCACAGTTTCCTGCTGCTGCTGCTGCTGTTCATCTCTGAGTGCCCGTGTTTTCAACCAAGACCTCACCTCTGGGAGTGTTCTCTTTCTTAAAGTCCTTCTATGGGAAGCTTATGGGATGAATTCTCATTTCTGTAGGGAACTGAATGAAGTGTCAGAAACAGGACACTATTCTCACCCAGCTATACCAACCAAAACAATTTTTTTTAATTCGTTGTATATTTTATGCCAAAATAGTCTCACTGTCTGAACCAAAAACATATCAGCATAGCCTAAACTTTTATTTTTCAGGGAAAGGAAATGTGTGCACACACACATGAGAATATAATCTTAGGAGAAGAATCTCTAATACATATTTGGATAGCATATTTATCTCAATCAGCATAAAACAGCATTGGTCTCCAACTGACCCCTCTTTCAGGATTCAATTCATCCTCTGGTGCTTTCACTGCTTCCCTGGGGAGAGCTGCACGAGCCCTTGTCTCCCCTTAAGACTCCTTACACCTTCACCAACTCAGTTCTGCAATCGCCCTCTGACCGCCCCCAGCACAGGCGAATGGGCATTGCTCCGGTTGCATCTTTGCATGGTCTGCTCTGCACCCCATCTAGTTTGGTCGCACACTCTCCAGCTTGCCTGGCCACCCACCTCACAGCCTCCTTGCACTGATGCTGATTGCACTTGCTGCCGAAGTCAGCCATCTGGGCACCGCTCCCATAACCCACCCTCTGCAATAAGCACACCAGTCCTAGCACGTGTGTGAGCATGGCAAGGTCCCCAGCTGGAGGTCGCATCAGGTGCACATCTTTATTTTGCCCACTATCAAAATCATTCGCCTAAGGTCCTCGAAGCCAAGACTCTTCCTACCCATGTTTTGTGTCTTGCATATGCAGCACACCGTAGACACTCAATTAAAGTTTGTTAAATATTTAATCACATAATGATTCAACAGAAAATCAATATCTTCTGCTATTGACTTGTTTCAGAGCAGATTTGATGATTCTTTGGAAATTCACCCTCCATCACCATGTCAGAACATTGCACTGTTCAAAAATCCATCACTTAGAGACATAAACTCAGCTGGGAGAGTTTCTTCAGCTGTTTTTCTCAAAAGTCTTAAACTTTCCAGAAGTTGCCTCAAAGAAGCCTTTAAATGTTCTATGGAAAATCAATGGCATAACCAAGCTTATGCTTGGAAAGAAGGGCTGGGCCACACATAAAAATTGTCAACTACGATTTAATCCTTTTTCATTCCATGCATTATGTTCAGGTACACGCGTGGAATTGTGCACTCTCATGTTTTCTGATCCATCTCTTCCACTCTTCTTTCTGTTGCAGAAACAATCCTGTCAGCAGTGACTGCAAGTTTTTGATGAAATGGAAAGAGTACTGCCGTCTAGTTGAGACTTAAATAACATTTAAAGCCTTCTCTAAGGCAGCTTCTGGAAAGTTCAACACTAATGAGAAA
>NW_007773640.1:0-815 GCF_000696425.1 Galeopterus variegatus | reverse complement strand
ACACAGAGCTCCAGAATATCAGGGTGGAATGCCGGCATCTTCTCCCACGATGAGGCCCTGCCATCATCCCTTCACGATGAGGCCCTGCAAACACCGTGTTTCATTAAAAGATCTTTCTCAGGCTTTAATCTTATGAGTGGGAGGCGCCCCCGCAGTGAGCCACAGTGACAGCGGAGGTCACAGTGCCATATCCCCAGCCCCACCCCCAGACACAGAGCGACTTGTGTGCCACTCACGACCGATGCAATAGATTCCCCAGGCTCGGTGTCCTGCTCCTGTCAGCCAACCCACTTCAGGGACAGGCACCACCCAGGCCCACCTGTGGTGGCCTGTGGAACTTGGGGGGAGTGAGAAACCAATGCAAACCAACATGAAGTTCATGTGTCTTTCTTTGCTCTGAGTTATAAAGTCCTTTGTCTCTGACACAAGAGTCTCATGTCCCCGCCAGCATCCACGAAGCAATAACAAAGCATTATGGTGTGATGAGGATAAAATCCCAGACTCCTCACAGACCCTGTGCGTTATTTGAAAATTTGAAATCTGAGACCACAATTTCCACTTCCTTCTTCCACTGAGTGTCCTGAAGTCATTACTAACAACAAAGCCTCACTTTAAACTCAAACTGTTTTTCTCCCCACATAACCACCTGGAGGCAGCAATTATGGGGGGAAGACAAGCCATCATCCCAAGAGCATGTCTCCTGTCCTTTGCACTACACATCTGGAGACCATTCCAGAGCTTAGCTAGGGTAGACGTGAGGCTAAAACACTTTTCTGCCACTCACCCCATCTCACCACGTGTGGAACTAGCTTTTC
>NW_007773639.1:0-4354 GCF_000696425.1 Galeopterus variegatus | reverse complement strand
AGACAAAGTTTTCACGTCATCAGGAATCCTCACGGTATTCACTATAATAAGAGCAATGTGTCTCACTGTATCTTCTTTATTAAATGTGAATAAAAGGAACACTGAATAAGCAGTCCGAATCAGGCCTCAGCCCCTTTCCCTGGCCACTGTGGCCTCTGTCTTGCAAGACACAGAGTCTCTTCCTCCTAAGTCCCCCACCTCCGGTGACGCTGCCAACATTCCCAGCTCCACGAGCCGTAAGCCTGGGCGGCGGCATACTTGTGTCTCCCGTTTTCTTTCATTTCTTCCCCCAATCTTTCCTGCCTCCCAAACTTTAAGTACTTTCCTTCCTCCTCTTCCCACTGCCTCCGGTCTATTTCAGGCTCACTAACTCCGCTCCCTGCCCTGGGGGCCTGGGAGTCTCCCCCCTTTCCTCTCACGTAGCATCTCTGCTTAAAAAGCCTTTAGTGGCTTCTCACCGACTGTGAGACCAGTGTTTCCCAAACTTCGCTAAGGCACCCTCAAAGCAGAGGAGAGTACACAGATCATGGAGACAGAGACGTACCCCATTTTGAGAGGCATGACACAATTGTAAACTGATATTTTAAAATGATAGTTGACATCTCTGCCTTCCCTTTCAGACAGCATGGGTTTGAATCTGGTACAAGGTGCGCACATGAGGGTACCAGATTACACACTACTATGGAGGGAAAGGATTAGTTTTATACATAATAGCACAGTTAATCTGTCTAAAATCTTACAAGGCAGGTACTGTTTGTTAACCCTCTTTTATAAATGCCGACACCATGGCCCAAAGTTTGTTTTGTTTTCTTTTCTTTTAATAACATGGCCAAGACCACATAGTAAGTGGCTCCAGAGTCCCTTCTCTCAACTAGTAACAAATATGCCTCTGAAAAGGAGAAGCTTAGACAGGGACTGAGTACACTCCACCAACCACATCAGCTGGGAAACTTTGACTCTGAACGGATTCTACCCTCCTTTAAATTATGCATAAAGTAAAAATAAATAACTACGGCTGCCTGGTTAGCCCAGTTGGTTAGAGCGTGGTGTTGATAACAGCAAGGGCAACGATTCAGATTCCCGGACTGGCCAGCCACACACAAAAATTAAATAAATAAAAATGAAAACAAAAACAAAGTCATTATATAATGGTCCAGTGAAAATACAGGGGAACGTGAGGGGAAAGTGGCAATACTTGGAATATAACAATGGAGAGCCTGTAACTAACTGGTTTTTATAAGACTCAACACACTTAAAATTTAAAAGGCTTGAGCATGACGATCTGAGAGTGACACAAGAGGGGCGTGACCTCTGAGGACAGGCAAAAAAACTAACATGAGCATTAAATAAAGTGATCAAAATAAGTTAATAACGTAAAGAAATGAAACACATTTTTAATAACAAAATTCAAATGGGCAACAGAGCCGGTAAAGAGCAGAGCGAGCGTCGCAGCTCATGAGACTAGACTGGAGAAATGCATCTGTGGTGCAAAGGGAAAAGCAAAGAAGGAGAGAAGAGGAGGCGGACGCCAGGGAAGGTCCGAGCCGAAGTGATCTGGGGGAGCAGAAGAACACCAAAATCACAGGAAAAGAAGCAACAGCCAACGGCAAAGTGGACCCGAAAATTAGTGTCTTCAGAAGAGAAGAGCTCACCGACTTTAGGGGAAGGATCCCATATGTAAGTTAAATTCCAAGAACAAAGATTCCAGTAATAATTCAGGAGAAAAAAATAGGTGGGCCTCAGACTTTTCCTTCCAGGTATGAAATAAACAAGAGATAAAGGAGATAACGCTGCATAAGTTTGGGAAAAGCAGTTTGTTGATCAAGAATTTTATATTCAATTAAGCTGCTACCGAAAGGGAAAAGACAAGTTATATAGTTGGAGAAGACTGCTTGAAAACTGAGCTGACAGGTGACTCGAAATAAAGCACCAGAGAATAGAAAAATCATAGACTGAGAGACTTAGAGGTAAATCTTAAAACCGATCAAATCATATAAAAGTACCTTTTGCAAATTTGGATTTAACGTTAATTGAAAATGCAAAAATAATTATCGATGTAGATTCATATGATTGACAATCATTTAACAAGTACGGGAAAGTAGAAAGGGGAGAAAAAAATAAAACACTAAATTTCTTATTATCCTAGAAAAAGTCTTAAGATATTTTTAACTTTGACAATTAACTACAAGTTTAAGTGCATACAGTGCATTTCAGTCAACAGACCGCATATACGACTGTGTTCCCGTACATTCTAATAGCTATACCATACAGTCTAGGTGTGTGGTAGGCTACACCATCTAGATTCATGTAAGTACAGTCTGTGATGTTCACACGATGATGAAATCACCTAACGATGCATTTCTCAAAACATATCGCCCGCCATCATTACACGACATTTGGCTGTATTTGATTAGAATACAGCCATATTAGAAATAACCAATATCAAAGATTGTGTTAACAAAATACCAATCAGTATACAGACCCTGAAAAATTAACCTATACACAAAAAGCTTGCATAACCACAGAATTCACAGAGAGCTAAATAAATAGAAAGTAGGCAGTTTTACAGAATTATTTGCCCAGAGAATTTTGCAAACAGTGAAGAGTGGAATCTTCTATCTATATTAATCTACTTTAAAGATTATCCTATGAAAGCTCCCCAAGTTAACTTCTTAAGAATGAGATTGTAGTGCATGCTCTGTTACCCATCCATTGGGACAATCTGACTCTCTTGAGGGACATTCTGCACAGATTTTCCCACCCCCGAGGAGGCAGCCCCCAGCCCCTGTGCTCACTGGGCACAGTGGGGCAGGGACAGCCCTCCTCTGTCGCTCTCTGACTTTCTGTGGAGTGAGTTCCCCAGCAAACACAAGCAGCTGTGCAGAGGAGAACCTACCCCTTGTAAGGCAGATCTTGTTATTGAATCCCCCTTTCCTTTTAGGCAATATTTATGGTTAAAGGTATTTATGAGACGTGGAAGCAAACACCATGAACTGCCTTCCCTCAGGCACACCTCCCACTCTTCATTCCTGGAATCAGGACCCACAGCAAACCTAACGAGTATCAGGAAGTGATTTTGCCATCCACTGAGACAGGCTTCCTAATTACTAAATCACTAAGAAGAAAGAAAACCAACTAAAACATAATTTATAGCAAAAGAGAACAAACAGAGGAATTAGCAAAGCTGCAGAAACCATAAAGCATAAAACTAAACAATAGAGTAACAAAAAACTATCATACAAAAATGAAAAGAAAAGCAGCACAGACCCAAAGAGTACAGAACTAGGTAACAGAATGAGGAAAAGCTATTGTCTTAGTTCATTTTGTGTAGCTGTAACAGAATAGCACAGTTTGGGTAATTTATAAAGACAAGAAATTTACTGCTGACATTTCTGCAGTCTGGGAAGCCCAACACCAAGCCGCTGGCATCTGGCAAGGAGTTTCTGCAGCGCCATCCCACGGTGGAAGGCGAGGGGGCCACAGAGTATGCATGAGGGAAGAGAACAAGAGCCAAACTCACTCTGGTCCACTGTTTCCTTAACAAACCCACGATGATGACATTCACCCATTCACAGAGACAGAGCCCTCGTGACCCGATCACCTCTTAAAGCTTCCACCTCTCAACACTGTTGCGTTGTTGTTTAAATTTCCAACACATGAACTTCGGGGGACACGTTCAAACCAGATCAGCAATGATTATATAAATAAAAATAAAATTTATTCAGTTTAAAGGAAAACACTCACATTTATTTGAGTGACAAATTCTACTTAATTTTGCATCACTCAATGAGTTCTTTGAGATCACAGAGAAGACACGTTCAACAAAGCCATCCCCTCCATTTTATGGAGCAGGTATTTCAGAGCTGCACAGGAATACGAGAGTGGAGTGGGAAGTCACCCCACCTGCTGCTCAGGTGCACTGCAGCTCATGTTTCCAGGTTTCAGGGACAACAAGGCCAGTAGCTGTGTGTCATCTGGGACAAAAATCTGAGATCTGGAGACCCAATTCATGGCATGTAATGAATTAATAAAGCCAGGAAATTTTGAATCCTATATGAAAACGCATCAAACCATGCAAATCAAAGCAACAGCATCCACAAACGTCTGTGCTAGAAATGCCGGTAGAAGTGCATAGACGCCCAGCGCTGATGGGAGCTGTTTAGACATGCGCAGGTGTATGTCGTCCTATGACAGACAGAGAAGATAAAACATCAATAAGGACAAAAACGGTTTTATGACTAAAATTGCTAAATGTCATACCAATTTCCTTGGCAAAATGATTCTGAATTTCGGGCCGGCATGGTGGCGCACTGCTACAGTGCGCCGCTTGGGAAGCGTGGAGGCGCTCCCGCCG
>NW_007773638.1:3072-4354 GCF_000696425.1 Galeopterus variegatus | reverse complement strand
GGCCAGCCACCAAAACTAAATAAATAAAATAAAAAATGTAATAACCCAGGAATCTAGAATTCACAATGATTTGTTGCATGTTATCAAATAACTAGAAGAGGAGAGATCAAATGCTCACATCACAAATAAATGATTAAGTTTTGTGATGACAAACATGCTGATTATACTGAATAGATCATCACACATTGTATACACATTTTGAAATATAACTCTGCATTCCATAAATATGTGCATTCGANAAACAGCCTAAATTTAAAAGGACAGTCATTGAAATTCAGACTGAACAAATGTGTTTAACAACTAGAAACCACATTCCCTTTTCATCGCAAAAATGATTGTGGCTAAAGTGAATCAGACATGCTAAAGAATCGCAAAAGCATTTGGGAGGATTCATGTCCAAGATTCAAAGGAGATTCATAGAATTTGATAACTGTGAAGCATGATTTTGTTTCTGTCATATTTTTGGTGCTCAACATCAGGATGGATCTGTAAAATATACTTCTGTTTATGAGGAAGCCTGGCTGAGATTAAAGCAAACTGCAGCCATACAAGAACATAAAACATCCTTAATCTTGTTACAGCAGTATGTGAATCCCAGTTCTATTCCACTTCTGTGGCTGGGTCCGGAGCAATCCTTGGGTCAGCTGCCTCGATGAAGATGTTCTTTCTTGCCTGTAACTGCTGGATTCAAAGCTTTGAGCCACTCTCAAAAATACAAAGCAGGAGTCAGAATCGACACAAACCCTGACTGAATAAACTCTACCATTTTTGAGAAGAGTTGATGCATTTTAAATACCAGTGTTCTAACTTAGATGATGAAAATCAGTCAACAGCTACACTTACAAACGAGCCTTTTCTGAAGAAGAAAAGTCTTCAAACTCTGGCAATACTTTTATTATTGCTAAACATCCCCCTTTCTGAATGACTCAAAGGCTATCTTTAACCACCATTGCTAGAAATATTTGTTCTGTTCTGTATACACATGGAATTTTGCTCTTGAGCCTCAGTGTTGGAAAATCAAGAATATACCTGGACCAAATGATCATTTAAACTATAAGAAAAGAAAAATATGACTCTAACTCCCGTTTTTGAGCACCAAATGGATACCAAGTACTTTACATATTTATTTCTAATCCACTCATCTTTGAGCGAAAGTTTGAGTTCACTGCAGCTCTACCACTATGTAGCTCAGTGAGTTTTATCTGTGAGCTTCAACTTCCTAGTTTGTCAATAGGGGATGATCATAATAATCACTTGATAGAGTGCTACACGGTTTGAACTA
>NW_007773638.1:0-2098 GCF_000696425.1 Galeopterus variegatus | reverse complement strand
TTGGGTCAGCTGCCTCGATGAAGATGTTCTTTCTTGCCTGTAACTGCTGGATTCAAAGCTTTGAGCCATTCTCAAAAATACAAAGCAGGAGTCAGAATCGACACAAACCCTGACTGAATAAACTCTACCATTTTTGAGAAGAGTTGATGCATTTTAAATACCAGTGTTCTAACTTAGATGATGAAAATCAGTCAACAGCTACACTTACAAATGAGCCTTTTCTAAAGAAGAAAAGTCTTCAAACTCTGGCAATACTTTTATTATTGCTAAACATCCCCCTTTCTGAATGACTCAAAGGCTATCTTTAACCACCATTGCTAGAAATATTTGTTCTGTTCTGTATACACATGGAATTTTGCTCTTGAGCCTCAGTGTTGGAAAATCAAGAATATACCTGGAACAAATGATCATTTAAACTATAAGAAAAGAAAAATATGACTCTAACTCCCGTTTTTGAGCACCAAATGGATACCAAGTACTTTACATATTTATTTCTAATCCACTCATCTTTGAGGGAAAGTTTGAGTTCACTGCAGCTCTACCACTATGTAGCTCAGTGAGTTTTATCTGTGAGCTTCAACTTCCTAGTTTGTCAATAGGGGATGATCATAATAATCACTTGATGGAGTGCTACACGGTTTGAACTAGTAAATAACAGCATAGTGCCTGTAAATAATTGTTCGCTACTGTTAATATTGTAATACTTGAGTATTTTCTTGAGTTCGATTTCTCATCCATCCATCCATATTTTTAAAAGAAAACAAAGGAATAAACTCCCTCCATATAATTCCCCTACTTTGAACATTTCATCTACTTTGATACGGCTCAAGCTCTTACCCACAGAGCATTCCCAAGTCAGACGTACTTCGTACTTTCCAGGATGCAAGAGAGGTGTACATGAAAAGACCAGCTGGCTGTTGGACCTTAGCTGAGACAAAGGAAAGGGGAAAATAAACTCTATTCTTATGCAACTTTTGGAGGCTACAACTGTCATTATTGGGTTTAATATGTATATTCTTAAATGAGTACAGGGAGAACTTCCANTATCCATGTTATTAGACTGTGAAAATTTTTGATGTACAATTCCTGGGAAAACCACTAAAAAAGAAATACAAAAGGACGTACTCAAAACCCTACAGACACAGTGTAATGGAACACTAAAAAATGTTCAAGTAGCCTGTGGGAAGGCAGAAAATGAAAGCAGATGAACAATAATCAAATAAATGAACCAAAAATAAATGATAAAATGGCAGGCAAGTTTTAACAAAATATTGTTAATTTCATTAAATGTAAGTGTTCTAAATACATCAATTGAAGAACAGAGATTGGCAGAGTAGTTTCTAGAAATGACCTAACTAGATGGTGTCTACAAGAAACTCATTTTGAATATAATAATACAGGTATGATGAAAATAAAGATGTACCACACAAATATCAACCAACAGAAAACTGGAGTGGCTAAACTAGTATCACATAACACAGATTTCACACCAAAGAAAATTACCTGAGTCAGAAAAAGATATTACAAAATGATAAAAGGGTCAAACCATGGTTTTAAGTCATAAAAACATGGGAATAGACTTTCATCAGTATTGACTTAATACTGGTGTCCCTGGGCTTCAGTTTTCTGTAAGTTTCTCAAAACTTAAGTATCTTCATCAGAAAAAAAAATGTAAGTCATAGTGCCTATGACATAGGGTTGTTCAAAGATATAACAAAGGTCATTACATAGAAGAACGAAGCTCTTGTTTTGTATTTGTTTTTCTCGCCACTACACTCTAAATAATTTGATATAATGGACATGAGAAATCCTCAAAGTGACCTCAACTTTTCAACTCTTCACATTTCATTTCTTTCTCATGAATGATCATGAGCTTTACTGGCATTTGACAATCTTTTGCTGTAAGTAGTTCTTCTCAAGGAAAAAAAAATTGGTAAATTCAAATAAAGATAGAAGCATACACTCTAATTGGCTTTAGAGTTTTTATAAAACTCTGCAATTATCATTTAATGTTCCATAAAACAAAAAGAATAGAGAAAAAAAATAAAAAATGATTACTCTGGCAATCTTATTTGGTATATTCCTCCTTTCTTTCTCT
>NW_007773637.1:3003-4354 GCF_000696425.1 Galeopterus variegatus | reverse complement strand
ACAAGAACAATACACATTACTGTTTTGTTGTGCTTATTTGCTATGAAATATATGCGTGTGTGGTAGAATTTTGGTTTAAGACTTGCTTGCATTATGACTTCTTATCTTGCAGCAGAGTCGATAGGTGGAGGGTCCATTTGAAGGTTGAAAATATTAATAAAAACAACCCAATCATATTGGGAGGCCAAGTAGGCTTAGGGCATTCACCGTGGAATGCTTTCTTTGTGCACAACCCACAGAACCTTGTGTTCTCAAGAACGCATTTTGGGAAAATGTGGAGTAACTCATAAGCAGGGAGTTAATTTCTTAGGAGATATTCTATCAGTCTAGAGTAGACTGGGACAATTGGTCTAGTTCTTTTTTGTTTGGGGTTTTTCTTTCTAACTTGTGATGTAATTTATAAGAAAAGTCTTAGGTATCAAAGTGAAATCTCATTTGATTTTGCATACAATGGACTACTTTTATTGAAGAGTAAACTTGAGGAAATTTGAGAAAATCAAAGACACAGTTAGTATACCTGTGCGTTCATATCAGATATATGGATAAAAAATGAAGCACTTAGTCATCAGTTGGGTGTTTCTATGTGTTTAGATGCTTCCTATCTATAGAGTGACATCTAGATGACCGACTAAAAATTTCACTTTCAGAGTCATGATGCTATAAGACACATCCTAAGATAGAAAGTCCTTCACGGTGAAAAAGTTCACTGCTTTTCTGTGGCATCTACAACCGGTATATATCTAGTAATCAAATAAAGGACTGCATGGAATAAATACAGTAGTTGACTTTTGCCCAAATCTTTTTGAAAAGAGGAAATGGAGCCTTTCTGCTCTTTGACATACAAAAAGCACATTGCTTTATAATGGATTNTCTATTTCTTTGATTCTTTTTCCATAAAAAGTAGGGTGGCCATTTGAGTAAAATATAAGTTCCCTCTATCTAGGCCAGTTGTCTCTTTCTAGATGTCAGTAAGACTTTTTCTTATCTGCCATGAGCTCAGTTTTGAAAGCAAGCATGATTCCATTTATTTATTCTTCTGATCCAGGGCAAGTGGAATCAGTGCCATTTTACTGCAATTTCTACGAAGTGGACACTCCAGAGTTCCAATTTGGAATCCTGAGACTAGACCTAGGTGGTTAGCCTTTCCCCAACACCACCCCTTGACTGAGGTCTTCCTCTGAGATAGTTTAAAAGCCTAACTCTTCTCGTTCACTATTGGACGGAGACCTAGTTTTACTTGTCTCTGTGTCTCCTTCCACCCCTCCCCAGCACCTGACCAGTGCTCTGTCCCAAGTAGACACTAAATGTCTGCGACTACGTAAATACTTTTGGAGGACTATTGATGGGCACT
>NW_007773637.1:0-1613 GCF_000696425.1 Galeopterus variegatus | reverse complement strand
GTCTTCATTTTGTTTCAGTCCTTGTTCATTCATGCTACAAATGTTAACTGAGCACCTACTTTGTTTCTGGCACTGCACTGAGAAGGGATCAAAACATGTAAGAGCATGGACTCTGGAGCAGTCTGGCTCGGCTACTCACTCACTGTGTGACCTTGAGTAAGTCACTTAACCTCCCTGTACTATAATCAGATGTACACTGAGGATAATAAAATTATCTACCTCATACGGTGTTGTCAGGATTAAATGAGTATGTGTGTATGATTGTGCCTGTGTGTGTATATGTATATAAATGTGTATATGTGTGTATGTATATGTGTATATATGTGTATACATACATATATAATGTGTGTGCTTGTTTATACATATATATATGTGTGTCTTAGAACAATTCTGGCTCATAGTCAGTGCTCTGGAAGTGGGAGCTTCTATTATTACTTGTGGGTATTTATTCCAAAGCGATGAACACAATTATGGTTCCTGCTGTCCTGGAGTTTACCATCTAGTAGAAGCAGCAGACAATAAATCATTAAACAAATTAATAATTATGAACTATGTCAAGAACTGCAGTGGAAATGAATAGGCTAAAGCAACAGAGAATAACAGAAGAAAAGCTACCTAGAACACTTCTTAGAGGAGGTGATGTTTAAACTGAAACAAAAACAGGAGAAAGGCCAGCCTTGCAAAGGGAGGAGGAGGAGAGAGAATGCCAGGCAGAGGAAAGCTCAGTATAAAAGAAGACACCGTGACCATTATATACAGGGCAAGGGAGGGGCCTCAGATAAGGTTGGAAGGAGAGGTAAAGAGCCATCAGTTCAAACAGGGCTGAAACCAGTGGTGACATGTATGCACCAGGAGAAATATGCTTATATATAAAATAATCACTCTGAGGCTGTGTGAGGCACAAATCAGAGGGGGAGCCGGAATGAAAGCAGAGAGCCCATCAGAAGGCTACTTTAATAGACCGGGTGAGGGGGAATGATTCAGACTCAGTCCATAGCCACAGAACTGGAGGGAAACGAGCAGTCCCTAGATATATTTGAGAGAGAGAACCAGTGAGACTCGGTGATGGATTACATGTGGTTGATAAGAGGGAGGCATTAGAGGGGATGCTCAGGTTTGTGACTTGATTAACTGGATTCACGGTAGTTTTGTTTTTGAGGAAGAAAAACCAAAACTACTTAATGACAAGCAGTCTGCTAGATATGGAAGTCTACTGTTCAGATCAAAGGCTGGGGTACAGATAGTTGCACGGGCATCGTTAGCTCATAGATGACATTTAAGAGACAGGGCAAGAGATGAACTTCTGAAATGAGGAAGGGAGGAGCACAGCAAACTTTCTCTGCCATAAAGCAACCATTTAACTGAAGAAAATTGTATATTTAAAAAAATCATTTAAAGTCTCTGGGAATTGTCCTAAGGTCATACAGCACAAGGAGAAATATTCATTCAAGTACATTTACTAAAACTCAGTAAAAACAGTGATAGTCTGTGATATTTAAGCTACAACACCCACCCACTTCCCAACTCCATCTTATAGAATCACCCCAGAAAGCATGCACTGCCAACATTTTTCATCCTTCCCTATCAGCCCTATGTTTCAGAAGCTCAATTCA
>NW_007773636.1:4128-4354 GCF_000696425.1 Galeopterus variegatus | reverse complement strand
GAGTTTCAGAGTAACAAGGGAGATGAGCAAGAAAGGGAATAATAGGGACTATTACCTCATTTCTTCCTTGTGACCACTTTATTAGGTAGACATTATTATTTCCATTTTATATATTTGCAAATTGAAGCTTAGAGAGGTAATTCTCCAAGGGCCAGTAACTGGCAGAGCTGTGGGATACAAATTGAGGTTTAACCCCCAAACCTAACTTCCCTTCACTATAGGATGT
>NW_007773636.1:2320-3185 GCF_000696425.1 Galeopterus variegatus | reverse complement strand
AAACGTGGCACATGCATGCGCTGGACTATTATGCAGCCTGAAAAGGGAAACTCTGACACACGCTACAGCATGGATGAACCCATATTATGCTAAGTGAAATAAACCAGATGCAAAAAGACAAATACTGGGTGATTCCACTTATATGAGGTATATAGAGTAGTCAAATTAGTAGAAACAGAAAGTAGAACAGTGGTTACCCGGGGCGGAAGGGAGGAGGGAATGAGGAGTTAATGTGCACAGAGTTTCAGTTTTGCAAGATGAAAAATTTCTGGAGATTGGTTGCACAACGATGTGAATATATTTAACACTACTGAGCCATACACTCTGAAGTAGTTAAGATAGTAAATTTTATGTGTGTGGGGGTTTTTTAGCCACAATTAAAGAAATAAATTTTTAAAACAAACAAAAAACCCCAACCTGATGGAGCTTACATTCTTGTACTCTGAAAGACCCACTAGTTTCTGCCCCTGTTGGTTTTCTCCAGGGAAGAGGGCGAGCAGCCACAGGTGCGCTGAGGACTCACCTGCCGGCCTGCGCTTCTCTGCACATCTCTCAAGCTGGCCAGGAGGGTGGGCCGGTGCCCTCTACCCAGCTGCCCGGCCATCCTGACTCTCACTGGCGCCCCTTGCAGGGCAATCGTGATGGCCGTCAAACAGCCCTGCGGGAGGCTCCTTGGAAGGCTTCCCGTGGGGAAATCAGAGGCCCTCTCCTCTCTGGTCTCCATACTTTCCTGGGCAAGGAGTTTGTTGGCTTGTCCCAGATCACCCAAGGGTTGCGCTTGTGTATATATGAATGCACGCACACGGGGTTGGGGGCGTGGCGCTTCCAGGAGGACCACTAGATTGAGCCAGCTGTCTGAAGGCCA
>NW_007773636.1:0-636 GCF_000696425.1 Galeopterus variegatus | reverse complement strand
GCCCACAATGTGATGTTTTGATATACGTATGCAGTGTGAAATGATTCCCACAATCAAGCTAATCAACATGGTCATTACCTTACATAGTTACCTTTGTGTGTGAGTGTGGTGAGAACACTTAAGATCTACTCTCTTAGCAAAGTATGTTTCAAGTATAGAATACACTCCTATTAACTAGACTCACCATGCTGTACATCAGCTCTCTAAAACTTTGTACCCTTGACAAGATCTTCTCTTTTTCCTCACTCCCCAGTCTCTAGTAACCACCCTTCTACTCTCTGTTTCTATGAGTTCTACTTTTCAGATTCCACTCATAAGTGAGATTATGCAGTATTTGACTTTCTGTGTCTGGCTTATTTCACTTAGCATAAGGTCCTCCAGGTTCTCCTGTGTTGTTGCAAATGGCAGGACTTCCTTCCTTTTGAAGGCTGAATAATATTCCATTGTGTATTTATACCTTTCCTTCATTCATTCATCGAAAGACACTTAGGCTATTTCCATATCTTGGCTATTGTGAATAATGCTGCAGCAAATGTGGGGATGCAGATATCTCTTCTCAATTGTTTTTAAGCCAAGCTATCAGATTTCACAACACTGCCCTGATGGAAGACAGCAATGTGCATGTGCATGTGCGTG
>NW_007773635.1:734-4355 GCF_000696425.1 Galeopterus variegatus | reverse complement strand
TGCCTTGCAGTACAGTGTGCAGCAACCAGATCCTGGTCAACAGGAAGGGGCCATAGGGCAGAACATATTCAAAAGTAGCCGCATTTTCTCCTTCTTCCAAGGGCTTTTGGCTCCTCTACCTGCTCAGAATCCTGTCGCAGACTATGCCAATTGTCACGCTATTTTACCTGTCCATAATCCTGCCAACTGGGCCACTTGTTGAGCTAGGGCCGGATCTGGAGCCCACAGACCCCTCAAGCCTGTTGTACAGACTGGGTCACAAACCCTTTACATGTCAGGCTGGGTCACCAGACCCCTCACATGCAGGTCTGTGAACTAGGTAACCAGCAAAACAGATCCTTGGAAGCTGTAGGTTTGAGGGCATGGACACAAGGAGAGGATGCCTAAGGCAGACGCCAACCAAACCATAGTGCCATGCATGTGCACTAATGTAAGACTGGCCCCAAAACGTGAATCTTACTTGCTGGGAAGGCTCATCTCGCAAAGACCAGGAGACAGAGTTCGATGCAATAAAGCAAGAGGTTTTTATTTTCAGCATGCTGAAGGTCAGCATTTTCAGGACAAGAGCGGCCCCGAGCTCTTAACTCAAGCATCTTTTATACAGTTTGGTAGGCAGTCTTTGGTAACAGGCTGGGTTGTATGCCATTTATTGGCCACTTTAAGCAATTTTTAAAACCATTGGGCTTTTAGCTTTTGGCGGGTGAAGGAAGGACTGAGGTATTGACCAATGGTCCATCCCCCCTCTTTCCTCCCTTGGTGTCCAAAGATAAGGTAATCAGGTGAGCATACTCCCTTCCTGGAACAGGGTGAACTTTGGGCTCTTTGGAAAGTCCCTTCCCCCTGGCAGTGGAAAGTCCTAATCTTCTGGCGACAGAAGGTCTTAAGCACCTGGTAATGGAAGGTCCTAAGTATCTGGTATTGTTTACCCAAAAGGTTGGGGGTTATCTCTACCTCCACACTAACTCCACCCCTCCACACACAATTTGCTTATAAAGAATGCACCACATCACCCCCAACCTGACCTAAGGTGAGGGGCCCTGATTAAATTATTCTATTTTCCCAACACTCACTGTACTCAAGCCAAAATGAACCAGAAACCCCGTGAAGCAGCACAGTTTCGAGATTTGCAGCAGAAAACAGACAGGTTGGAAATGAGAGTACATGCCCTGGAGGCTGAAGTACAACAACAAGTCACTCCTGCTTCTGACACCAGGGATGATGACGAACCTGATGGTGAGTTGGGGGAGACTGTGCACCTTCTGGAATGACTGGCTGCTCATCAGAAAGTGAAGCACAAGCAGCCTATTGGACTGGGCTGCTCACAGAGACTGGTTGGCAACTCACAGGTGACCCAATTCACTACCTATGTCCCATATACCCAGGTCAAATTGTTGGCTTGGGAAAACAGTAAAGCAGCAGAAACAAGGAGAGCCCCTAGTTGCTGCAGTTATGGGACTTAGGGGTGGATGGTGTAATGTCCTCTGGAGATGATGTAGTAAAAGCATGTCATGTTTGTCCAAAGTGCAGATGGCTTGCCAGGTGCCACTTAAACTCGAGAAGGCTCTCTGGGTGCTGCATAAACCTGAGAAAAGAGTGCCTCATAAAGATGGGCAGATGACCCAAGGATGTGTGCCCCTGCAGAATTTCAAGTATGTTTTCACCTGGTGAAAGGGTGGAGGGATTGGCCTCCATTACCATGTGGCAGGGGTTGAAAGATGGCTGCAGATGTGCACGGGGGCAGGGTGGCCACTCCTTGATGGACTGGGTGAGTGAAGCCGTTCCAACTGTGTGGGTGAATGCTGGAGGGCTGCCCGAGACTGTGAGTGAATGGTGGGCATATGCTGAGCTGATTCAAATAACTCAGGAGCCAGGGAGGGGGCAGCTAGGTGCTAATAGCCAAGACAATGGCAGAAAGGCCCTGAGGGCAGTTCAGAAGTTTGGAAGAGTGACTCTCCAATCACAGACCCTAAGGCTTAGGAGAACCGAGTTTTTCTGGAGGGAAGACCTGGGGCACTGCTACTACTGAGGAACTGTTCCCTGCACTCCAGCCACTCTGGCTGGAGCAGCTCTGCCTTGGGCGGCCCCAAGTGTAATTCATGCAGCAGCTCTGGAGGGCACAAGCTGGAAACCTTGGTGGCATTCCCATTGTGTTAAAGCTATAGGCCAGCAAAACATGAGAGCAGTGGAGGCCTGGTGACCTCCACCCAGATTTCGGCAGATGTATGAGAAAGCCAAGGGACTCAGGCAGAGACCTGCTGCAGGGGGTGGAGCCACTGTGGAGGTCATCTACAGAGCAATGTGGAGCTGAGGAGTGGGGTTAGAGCTCCCACAGACAGCCTCCAGTAAGGAAATGTCTAGTGGAGCCAGAACAGTGGGACTGCCACCAGGAGCCCAGAACTGTGGAGCTGCTAGCAACATGCAGCACCAGTCTGAAAAAGCCACCAGGGCAACTCAATGGGCTGCAACTGGCAGAGCTGTAGGAGCAAGGCTGCCCAATGCTTTGGGGGTCCAGATGCACCAGTGTGCTTAATGTTTGCCCTGTTTGGGTTTTGGATTTATTTGGTGCCTGTTTTTCTTTCTTCTTGTCTATTCTTCCCTTTTGGGATGGGAATGTGCACCCAATGTCTGTCCCACTATATCTTGGAAGCAGGTAAACTTCTTTTTGATTTTTACAGATCCACAGCTGGAGGGAGTTTTGCCTTTAGTCTCAGATGAGACTTTGGACTTTGGACTTTTGAGTTGATGCTGCAACAAGCTAAAGACTTTCGGGACCATTGGGATGGAATGTCACTAAATATAGCTGAAAGGGTAGAGCTATAGGATAAGCCTCAATGTGTATAGAATGTATAATAGGTTATACGAATGCAAGAGTTAGTTATCCTCACTAAAGGAACATCTCGGAAGATTCTGAACTCAGTGGATTGTACGGCAAGAGATCCTAAAGCGGTGGATTATAGGGAAAGTAAAGGTAAATGGTCAGGATCCCTCAAGGGGTTTGGAATTTTGCCAAGCATTTTATATAAATATGCACAACTCTCTTTTGAAAAAAAGTGATAACTAAATGCCATTTCATTCATAGTGAAAATGCTTGTTAAACATTGGAAATCTTCATTCAGTTCATTAAGGATAATGCTTGCCAATGAGCCTCAAAAAATAACAGTGATTTAGGGATCTTCACTACTGCAGACCCTAGAGTATCTGGGGACATTCCTATGAAAGTTTTTATTTTATTTTATTTTTTCTTGAGCCACTACTCAATGATAATAAAATTGGCATGACATCAACAGGTTGATCAACTCTTCACGTTTCCCTTCAAGGTGACTTAAAACAGCAGAAGCAAGAGTAGTCTCTCCTCTAGGGCCATCTGCTAAACCTCCTGAAGACTCAGCAGGTGCCACAAGAGAAGGGGACTAAAAGCAAAACGTACCATCTTAGCCAATAACATTTTTGTTGTTGTCAAAGTACTATAGGGATTATTCTATATTGGCATTCTCTTACATCCTAAAAATATTAATTTGTTTTGGTTCAATATTAGTGTTTTTGTAATTTAAAAAAAATTTCTTAATATACATTCATACTAATGTTTTAAAATAGAATTCCTCACACTAGCTTTTGAAGCAG
>NW_007773635.1:0-565 GCF_000696425.1 Galeopterus variegatus | reverse complement strand
GTGCGTGTATGTGGGTGTGTGTCCATTTGACCACTACCAGATACACACATACACATATGTATACCCCGTGGGTATCAACTGAGCTGTACACTTCAGGCTTACATACATTTTCTCCGTCACTGTATATATTCATACCTCAATTAAAGGTATATGTCTAGGAATTCATTCTGAAAAAAAACTGAAAAATATGAATTGTTCATAGTCTCAATAGAACATTAAGGGTATAGCAAACTTTTTAATCAAAATATAGTGTTTGAACAATTAGAGCTACTTAATGACATATTAAATGGTAAGCTATTTATTTATGCTGCCACAACAAAAATGCTGATCCTACTAAAATTGTGAGTTGTTGTGATAACCCCCCATTGAAGGGCTACCAATGTCATTCCTTAAAATATCTCACTATCTTACTGTTCAGAAAACCTAAATCTTGAAATGAGTAATAATAGTTGAGACGACTCAAAGGAGCTGATTAAGAAAAAGTTCATATGACTAAAGGAACTGAGAGAAAAGGCAGACTGGGCAGGTGATGTATTGCTAGTCAATATATTTTTGTTGTGAGTCA
>NW_007773634.1:3683-4355 GCF_000696425.1 Galeopterus variegatus | reverse complement strand
CAGAACATATGATGGTTTTCAAAGTTTTTTGCTAAGTAATTAAGAGATATTTGCCTTTTAAAATTGGTCTTCAGGATGTATAATACACGAGATGAAAGTTGAGATGCAGGGAATGGTTTTCTTGACCATTTTAGGGCTGGCTGAGGCTGTTGTTGGGTGCATTAAGCCATCAATCCATTACTCCATGAATGGATTAATGCATTCACAAGGGCACACTCCTCACGATCCAATCACCTCTCAAAAGATCCCACTTTTCAAATAACATAATAGGATTTCCCACCCTTTTAACACTGTTACAATGGGGATCAAGTTTCCAATACATGAATTTTTATGGGACCCATTTGACCCATAGCACATACTATGAATATAAACTTATTCCTATTTAATTTACATGCAAGAACAGCTCACTGTTGCAGAAGACAAGGTCATGAACACACACTTAAACATGGCAATAACTACCCTGTGTGTCAGTTTCCTCCTCTCTCTTTTGACTTGACGTCAGTGGATTCTTTCAAACCAGTTGATTGTGAGCTTTAATTCTCAACAGAGAATTATAACCCTTTTTGGTTTTTCCAGTTTTTCAAAGAATTTTTCTTGAGATTTGTGATTTCAAAAACAAATTTCCTGAGAATGCTGGGAAGGAATTTCTGCATGGAAACATTCCTGTACTAC
>NW_007773634.1:0-1493 GCF_000696425.1 Galeopterus variegatus | reverse complement strand
AAAAAAAAGAAAGGTTTTATATGCAAAGGCAATTGTGTAACAAACTGAAAAGAATTTGCCCAACACATATGAATTACTTTTGACAGCAGGTAGGTTTTTAGTGCATTACACAGTGTTTGGGCGCTGTGTCATCTACTTTAGCTAATTTAGCTCACTTTAGTGAGCACTACACAGTAGACAGCAAAGTATGTGTTCTTTAGTGTAGAATTCATAATAAACAAATCTTTGACTGCTGGGCTTCTGGCANATTATTAGGTTATTCAATTATAATTTATTTTTGTATTTGTTCCTTATACCTTTTTATACTGCTTGAGAATATCTTCTCTTTTCTTGTCTTGCCTTCTTTTTCCTTCTCTTTCTCTCCCTACCTCTCACCTTTCTGTCCTTCCATCCTTTCTTCTTTCCTTCAATTCTTTAGTTCTACCTTCTTTTACAGTGTGTATTATTGTTAGAATCAGTGAAAATAAACATTTATCTATTTAAGCTAAATCTGTAAAGAGAATGGAAAATATTTTCATATAGTAAATAATCAATTATACTTCTTAAAATGCTGTGTCTATGTGAGAGAGAGAGAAAGAGAGAGAAGGGGGTGGAGAGAGAGAGAAGGAAAGATTGAGAGAGAATTCAACTGGGGAAATTTTGATGACAATACATGAGCTCCCTTCTGATTTTGTGTATGAAATAGAGTCATAGGCCTCCTGTAATGAGATCTTCAGGGCTTTATTTCTGAAGTTTCATAAGTTATATACATATTTCATCTCTGAGGCAATTTAAAGTTGTGCACAGAGGTTTAGAGCCATCCTTAAGAGCAGAATATTTAATTGTTTCCTAAAACCTTTTGAGTCCCCACAATGGGGAGATATTTCAATTCGAGCTTTAGGGGCAAATTTAATTTGCTCAATTCCTAAAATTGATTGCTAAATATTAATTTTCTTCTTATTTTTAAACTAGAGAAATCTAATAATACTTTATCTGAATTAGAGGAATTTTTTTTTTTCCAGTTGGTTGGCACCAGGGTATCTGAACCCTTGACCTTGGTGTTATTGTACCACGTTCTAACCCGGTGAGCCAACCAGCCAGCCCCCACTAAACTTTGTCCTAGTAATCACATTTATACACTGTTTCTATAAATGAAAACTAGTCAGTGAATTTCTATGATAAAATTATTACTCATTAGTGGCTATCTCTTCAGAAGTTCAGCTACTAATGAGGGCCTTGAAGACTGTCTGCAAGTAGGAAAATAAGACAAAAATATCTGTTGTTGCAACCGAGAAGGATAGGCAACCTCTGGTTTGTAGGTAAGTTACTGCAAAAACAAGAAACATATTTATCAGTTATAAGCCAGACTCGGACTGCTGGGTTGAATCTGTTGTTTGAAAATGAGATTTCCTTTTTTCTCACTGGGGAGATATTTTGAGTATTGGAAATGAAATTTAAGGGACTTTCTCCTGGGATGCAGTGGGGAAAAGAAAGAGCTATGAGACTAAAAAAAA
>NW_007773633.1:0-4355 GCF_000696425.1 Galeopterus variegatus | reverse complement strand
GTCTTTGCTTTTTGAACTTAACATTAAAGCTACAAACATGTGGCTGAGTTTTTGTCTTATCTCAGTTTAAATACAACTAGAACAATAGGTTGAACACTGCATTATTGTAACACTTGAATCACAACACATATCACTAATGTACCTATTTCCCTCTTCCTCCAACTCTTTCCCCAGCACACCCTCACTGGTTCCCCAATTGGTCAGCATTGGATAAAAACATGGCCGTGAAAACATGCCAACCTGCAAATCTCATTCACAAGTCAGGGTTTGATGATACATGTATTAGTCAGGGTTATCTAAAGAACAGAACCATAGATAGATAGATAGAAAAACAGATACATATAGATAGACAGACAGACGGACGGACGGACGGACAGACAGACAGACAGACAGACAGACAGACAGACAGACAGACAGACAGACAGACAGACAGACAGATAGATAGATAGATAGATAGATAGATAGATTGATTTAAAATTAAAGCACCGCAGTCATAAAATTAAGCACCACAACATGGGACACAATCTCCAAGATATCTTCCTGTCACTCTTCTAATTTTAGATGAGTGTTTTTATTTTGTAGTTTGCCTCTAGATCTTCACAGCTATATCCACAGTTGGATTTTTGTCTAATTTACAGATGGACACCCTGAGATTCATCTACTTATTATCCAACGTTAGTTGCCAGCAGGCCAGATAAGATGATTACTAGCAGCACTAGAGAGATGTCTAGTTAGGATTTCTTCTAGGTCTCTTCCAGTATCTCAGGAGCCATAGCAATTTACTCATACAAGTAGCTCATACAACCTGTCACTGCTGGGAACAGCTGCCTAACCCTCTTGGACTGCCCTTCATCCTGGGGTGGGGGGACCCAATCTGTAATTTTAACCTGCCAGTGTCTAAACAGGACAATTACTTAGACCAGCATCAACTCACAGTGTTGATGACTAAAGCTGAAGCCAGCAGTGCCACTCTGTTGAGCTCACAGCAAACCAAGCACAGGGAGGCAAGTTTCCTTTTCAAATGAGAACATTTGTCGAGCCTACTCATTCAAAAATTGACAGAGGGCAGAGACTTTGGATTTGAGAACAAGTTTGGCAAAGGCCATACAACAATGACAATAGATGATCAGAGGTGGCAGAGGGAAGAGGGAGGAGAGTGCAAATGAGCTCATTGAGGGGACAGAACAAACTGGGTCATAGTGTGACCAGGCCACACTTGTAGATTTGGGAACACAACCTCCAACCAAGGTGCCCCTTAGGTTATCTCTGTTGATTTAGCAGAGATTTAAGGTCCTGGCACAAATTCTTCCTTGGGAGTCAGACAGGTTGTATGTCCCAGCTCTGTCCATCATAGCTGTAAGGGGGTTAAGGAGCTGGCCTCTTCTGAAACTTAGTTTTCTCATCTGTAATGTGCATAAATACAAATTGATTAAGCAATGAGCTTGTAAGGATTCAGTGTGTTAATGTAGGGAAGCTTCTGCCTCATAGTAGAAGCTCAGCAATGTTGCATGCCATTATTCCGAAGGGCCAGGCACTCTGCCCCAGAGCATGTGGCTGGATGCAGTCCCAACAGACACTCTTACTCAGGGGAGGGAGTGAACTGTAGATTTCCAGGGGAGTCAAGCCCTGAAATCTGAATTGCTAGCCAGTTCAACCAGTGCCTTTTGTATCTAACGTATGAGAACCATTGTTTAAGCTATAGAGACCATAATTGGGCCATCTTTGGTGCTGAGATTATTTTAAACCAGATGTTTTTCAAGAGGCTCCTTGAAAAAAGAGCTTTGGGTAATAAACTTGGATGCTTTAGTACAAATCAGCAATGGGCAATAGAAATACAATATGTAGCACAAATGCAAGCCACACGTGTAATTTTAAACTTGCTAGTGGCCATACATAAAAAAAAATGAAACAGATGAAATTAACTTTTAATACATTTTGTTTCACGCAGTGCATCCAAAATATCCTTTCAATATGTAATTAACAAAAAAAAAGTGAGGAAAAAAATGCCTTTTTTTTTTTTACAGAAGTGGTTACTTTAATAAGGAACTCTTACAAAATCCTTGAGTTAGTGGAAACAGCTCTTTTAGTTTGCATTGTTATGGGTTAAAGGGCTTTTCTTTTTTTTGTATGACATTTAAAAATCAAAAGAGAACATGACATCAAATGCAAAATAAATTCTAAAGTGAATATCAATGTGCACAGAATAAAAACTGAAAACTTCCTGAGATCTCTACTTAATTACTCAAGTCATGTATCTGGCATTTTAGTTGACTGTGAAGGCACAGCCCATGGGCTTTGGGACAAGCCATGGTAGGTGGTTTCATGGATATCTACCCATTCAGCTTCTGGAAACTGTTTACCACTTTGAACAGTATTTAGTCGCACTGGTAAATGTAAAGACCCCTTTTAAAAGGAAAAACTATCTCATGGATGCCCAAAGTCAGCTTACTCACTTTACAGAGACTTGGATACAAAAAATATAACAATCATCACTGTTCTGATATAACTAAAAAGCACACACTTAAATTAGAAATGAACAAAACTACAAAACCAACCTAATTAAAATTACATAAAAATGCAATATGATGTTTTGTTGCATGAAATTGCCACTTGCTGTGTGAGTATGTACTGCTGTCTTAACGTGCTCCTGTGAATTTGGCATGTTCACACTAACTCTCTGTTTACAAAATACCATGGAGTCATTTGCCCAAACTCATAATCTGTTTCTGTTTCTTTTCCTATTGATCCTAGTTGCCCTCTCCTGGCTCTGTAGCAAGAGGAGACCCATAAACCTGGAGACTTCAGAGAAGGCACAGACAGGGGAGACCCCAAGACCTAATCTTTAGAAAGAACTTCTGATGGGGAAGCCCAGCCTGACCAGGGAAGAGTCATGACCATGGTCCTAGCTTCATAGATAATCACGGCGAAGCTTTTTATACAGAGGAGAAATAGTTTTCACAATTCACCTTTTTTTTTTTTTTTAAGGCGGCGAAGCTTTTTATACAGAGGAGAAATAGTTTTCACAATTCACCTTTTTTTTTTTTTTAAGGCAAAAATAACAGTCTTCCTGCCTATTAAGAGGAAAACTGCTGCACGAAAGTCCTCAAGTCTGATCAGAGCACCATGCCAGGTTGCAGAATGCTCAGCTACAAGGCCAACTAAACCTGCACTGTCTAATATATGGCTACTAAGTGCTTAAAAATGGGCTGGTCTGAATTGAGAAGGGCTGTAAGTGTAAAACACACTGGATTTTGAAGACAGTACAAAACAAAGGATGTGAAATCCTCAGGAACAATTTTTATACTGATTACAAATTGAAACAACAGTTTTAGACATTGGTGGAAATAAAACATATCGTCCTTCTGTATCTGTGGGTTTCACATTGCAGGTTCAATCAACTATGGATCAAAAATATTAGGGAAAAAAACAATAACAATAAGCAATAAAAACTACAAGCAAAAAATACAGTATAACGACTATTTACATAGCACTTTTTTTTTTTTAGGTATTACAAGTAATCTAGAGGTGGTTTAAAGTACACAGGGGATGTTCTTACGTTATATGCACATACTTTAAATCATCTCTAGATTACTAGACTTGACTATCTGAGGATTTTGGTATCTGAGTAGGTCCTGGAACCAATCCTCCATGAATATTTAGGGGTGACTGTATTATCAAAATTTAATTGCACGTGTCTCTTTCTGCAGTTTTTAATGTGGCAGCTAGAAGACTTAAAGTTATATATGCAGACTGCATTCTACTCCTACTGGACAGCACTGTCCTCAGCATTACCCGACTCCTCTTTCCAACCCATCCATGAGTCCAGTTGGCTCCTGTGTTAGTCAAGGTTCTTCCGAGAAACAGAACCAACAGGACATATGTGTAAATAAGTGTATACACACACAGAGATTTTTAAAAACTTGTTTATGCAATTGTGGAGGTGCAAATCCAAAATCTGCACGGTAGGGCAGCAGGCTGGAGACCTAGGGAAGAGTTGCAGTTCAAGTGCAAGGGCAGTCTGCTGGCAGAATTCCTTGCTTAGGGGAGGTCAGTCTTTGTTCTATTAAGGCATCCAACTGATTGAATGAGGCCCACCCACATTATGGAGGATAATCTGCTTTACTCAAAATCTACCTATTTAAATGTAAATCTCATCTGAAAAACACTTTCATAGAAACAATCAAAATAACATTTGCCTAGATATCTTGGCGCTGCAGCCCAGCCAACCTGACACATAAAATTAACCATTATAGCTCTACTTTCATATTCTGAACTCAGCCACTTCTCTCCTACCTCATTGTGGCCACCTTCAGGTAAGCCACCATTTCTCATATCTGAACAGGTGCAAGAGCCCT
>NW_007773632.1:3589-4355 GCF_000696425.1 Galeopterus variegatus | reverse complement strand
ACTTTGATAGAAGATACTGAGTGGTTCCTGAGATGGGGTATCTACGAACATGTCTCCCAGGACATCCGCTGGGACCTCTTCTCCCACATTGTCACCAGAGCTGGTCATCACCGGACATACAGACCTGCCCATCTGATGGGTCAAATGACATCTCAATTATGTGTACATTTTTGTGTGTCATCATAAGGGATGTCGTGGATGTCTGACATTTACTGGCCATATGACTTGCTTCCCTTTGGAATTGCAGAAATATGTCCTTTGTCCCGTTAAAAACATGGATAAATGAAAACTCTTTGTACCACTAGGATGCATATGACCCTTTCTGTGCCCATGAAGAATTTTACAGTCTAGGGTTTGTCTTTTCAGCTTTGGACATTATTTTTGTTTTTGTTTTGACCAGAAAAAGTCAGTCTTTTCCTCTGTGGTGTCTGGCTCTCCAGTCATTCAAAAGTAGTTCCTATTTCAAGATTATGACAATAATAACTATCAAGGCTTTGTTTTTCTACATATAGTTTTTCATTTTTCAGTAATTTTCCTCTTACTAGAAACATAAAATAATTAATCAGTTCCATCTCATATTATGTGGCCAGACACAAAAGACCACATAATATATAAGTGTCCTGATAGGAACAATCCACGATAGGTAAATTCACACACAGAAAATGGAGTGGTTGTGAGGGACTAGGAGTGACAGCTTAATGGCTACAGAGTAGATGAAGCTGTTCGGTCACTAGACAGAGGTGAGGGTTGCACCACATGAGAAATG
>NW_007773632.1:0-2589 GCF_000696425.1 Galeopterus variegatus | reverse complement strand
TCCAGGAATATCTGATGAATGAGGAAACAGAGGGAGTCTCTGCTCCCCTGGCCTTCCCAGCGCCCTTGGAAATCTTCAAACTTGAGCTGACGTGGATGTAATGCCCAAGTGTCCCCATCAAAATATGCATCTCCTCTTCCCACTGACACTGATCTCTTGACCCTGACCACACTCTGCACTACCAGCACCAGCTGAGCATCCGCATGGGTGAACACCCCCGAGTGTGAGCAGGATGCTCTTCACACCTGCTCTGGCTCAACACAGGCTCTGGGGGTATGGGCAGGGCTGGATAGGAGTGGGGGCAGGTTGTTTCTGGGCTCACTCTGCTCTCCAGCCTCTCGTTGCACACCCTACAGTGCCTGGGTCCCACTCCCCAGCTCGTCTTGACTCCTTTTCCTGCAGGGAAACCCCTGAGCCCTCAGCCCTGTAGCAGGAATCATAAGATGTGTGGGAGCCAGAGTTTGGCCAGCCCCCCGCTCACAGGCCCCCACAGACCACACACAGTTCTGTGGAGATGGGAGCCCCTCCATCTGCATCCAAACCCAACTCACTATTTTAGCTGCTCCAGGGGTCCGCCATCCCCATGACAATCGGCAAGAATGCTTCTGTACCTAGAGGAGACCAGGATGGTGTCACATCTACCATATGGTGGCACTACCTGCTTCTCATGTCTACTGTGACTGTCTCACCTCTGACTAGATTGGAAGCCCAGGAGGGCAGGGAATGTAGTCTCCTTGGTTCATTGGATTATGGTCAGTGCCCAGAAAGTCACTGCACATAGTGTGGCTTCACATATGTTTATTGAAGGAATGAACCCCAACGAACTCCTCCCAAGATAGCTGGGTGCACCTGAAGCTGCTCTGCCGGCCCCTGGACTCCCTTCTTTGAATAAACCCAGAAGCCTGCAGATAGAATCTCAAATTTCCTGTAAAAATGTGAAAACAGTGAAGCCCAAGGCAACGAGGTCAGTGAGTGGGTGAAAGAGACTTCCTGATGGGGGGGGCAGAAATCCTGAATGAGGACATCCGTGTCCCCTCCAGCAGACCTTCCACAGGGCTGGACTCAGGAGCAGCACTTTCCATGGGGGACCCACTGGAGCTTGTTCCTGTTACCACCCCACTGATCACAGGAGGAAACTGAGGCTCGGAAGGGTGTGGTGACAGTCCCAAGACTCACAGCTGGGAGGTGGCCTAGTGACACTGTGCAATCAAGGTCCAGAATGCTCACCTGAGGAAAAGCAGGTCCAGCACCTGCTGGGGGCTGGCAAAGTTCCTGTAGCTCCACAGAAACACGTGGACGTAAGATCGATCACCACCCAGGACAGCAGGCACCAGGTGTTCCACCCGCTTCTGCAGGGTGCCTGCCGGGACAGGCCACACCATGGGGGTGGCATCCAACCCCAGGGAAGAGTTTTCTTCAATCTAGGACAGGACATGGGAGAGATACACAGTGACAGCACCGTGAACCCAGAGGAGGGAAGGGGCTGGAGGCCAGTCTTAACTCCAGGGAGGACATGAGAAGACAGCCTGAGGGCCCAGGGTTAATGTACAGGGTGGTGGTTGCCACCCCGGCAGTCCCCTTTCATCCTCCAGAAATGACCTGAGGTGTGAACACACCAGGACCAGCAGGTTGATAAACGTCCCACCCTCTGCCCCTACCCAGGGAGGGTGTCCAATGTCCCCATTCCCCCCACACAGGAGGAGGGTGTGCAGTCACCCAGGGAGGCTCACAGTGCTGGCCTGGCCTGGCCTGGCCTGGCCTCCCCTGGGACACCTGACATTACCTTTGGGGACCTCTTGCCAAACGGCCACAGGAGTCCAGGGAGAGGGCTGACCCAGCACCGAAAGCATCGGACAAGCCTCTCAGCCCAGGGCTTCCTGGGGCTACTGCCCCGGGACCTCGGGATACAGCACAACATCTCACTCTGCCTATGGGCAAGTGAGCTGGGGAAGGGGCTGTGTGTAGAATGTGGGTGCCAGGTTACCGAGTTCCGAGTTCTGTTGGGGTCTGTCATCAAGGAAGTGAGGTCTCTTCCTGGTACCTCATTTCCTGAACCCCTCCACTGTGTACAAGACTGCAATTGCCCCTCTGGGTACCTGACTGCTGACCCTACTTCCCCATGAACTCTCTCTATTGCCCACACTTCCACCAACACTGCCTGACCACACGCCTGTGCAAGGCCTGGGTGCAGCCAACATCACAGCTTGGAGGAGATACATGTAGGTTCAGTCCCAGCTCCTCCTTCTTATCACTTATGTGACCCTGGACAAGCCACTGTGACTCTCAAGACCTCCCCAGTCTCTCCTTCTGCACAGTGGTGATCATTCTAGCATCTCCTTCCTAAGGATGTCATCAGGCATTTGTGAGCAAATATCTCTGAAACCTATGACCGGTGTCACATGTAGCTAAAGGACAAACCTAGAGATAAAAACCCATGATAGTGTGGAAGGTAGCATGGAATACGACTAGTGACAGGTCTGGTTTCTGCCATATCATCTTAAAAATGTTGCTTTTGCTCTTGGCCTGTTTTCCCTGTCTGCCCCATAATTATTATAAAACCCCAAATTTTTTTTTTTTTTTTTTGTCTTT
>NW_007773631.1:3646-4355 GCF_000696425.1 Galeopterus variegatus | reverse complement strand
ATTTTCTGTGTATCTCCTTTATCAGATTACAGAACTTTCCTTCTATTAGTTTAGTAAAATGTTTCTTTCTTTTTTTTTTTTAATTGCAAACGTTTTGAATTTTTACCTATTGCTTTCTCTGCATATCTTGATATGATTATATGATTTTTCTTTTTTAAAAAAAAACATGGAGAATTACATTGATTGATTTTAAATGTTAAACTAACTTGTATTTCTGGAATATACCCACATTGGGCATGATATCCATCTTATGTACTGCTGTATTTGGTTTGCTGAAATTTTGCTCAGGATTTTTTTATCTATACTTATGAATGAGTGAGTGAGAGATATGCTTATAATTTTCCATGGGTACTATGTTTGTCACGTTTTGATATCAAGGTTATGTTGAGTTTATAGAACAAGATGGGAAATATTCTCTTTTTCTCTCAGAAAATAAATTGTGTAAAATGGATTTTTTTTTTTAAATAGTTGGAATAATTCGCCAGTGAAGTCATCTAGGCTTGGAGCTTTGTTGTTGCTGTTGTTGTTGAAAGGTTTTAAATTACAGCTTCAATTTCTTTAAATCCTATAAGATGATTCATACTTTCTATTTATGGTGTCAGTTTTATTGAATTGTTTTTTGGGAAATTTATTTCATCTAGGTCAAATTTATGGCTACGAAGTTGTTTATAATATTTTTATTATCTTTGTAATGCTTTTTCTATTTACA
>NW_007773631.1:0-2521 GCF_000696425.1 Galeopterus variegatus | reverse complement strand
CCCACTCTATTTCAACCTTGTTATACCCTTATATTTTTAGATATGCCTCTTTTTAGAAGTGTGTAATAATTTTTTTAACCCCAACATGTAATGTTTTTTCTCTTAACTAGAACATTCAGACTATTTTAAGTAATAGAATTAAATTTTATACCTAGGCTTAAATCTATCATATTATTAAACATATTGTTGTGTGTTCATGTGTTCCCTCTTGCTTTCCCTGTTTTCAATTGATTTTTTAAAATATATTTTATTTCTTCCTGTATTCGGTTGCCAGTTAAATCAGTTAGCCTTTGCTGTGTTCAAAAACACACCAAAACTTAGTGACTTAAAACAATTATTTTATTTATCTCACAGTTCTGTGGGTTGGCTTGGTGGTTCTTGTGCTCAGTTGGCTGACTCAATTTTTTCTGGGCACTTAATGTGTCTGTGGTCAGCTGGTGGGTTGCTTGGTATTTGGATAATTGAGTATGTTCTCACTCACATATTTGGTGATGGACAGCTTGTCACCTGGCATGCCTTAATTCTCCATGTGGTCTCTCATTATCCAAGAGAATAGCTCAGGCTCGTCATTACTAGTATACTTACCTCTCTACCCTCCATATCTCTTACATTCTCTAGTATATATTTTCATCTTTCTTATCTCTAAGTTGTATTCTGCAGGGGGATTTTTTGTTTGTTGGTTGGCTTGTTCTTTTCTAGTTCATCAAGTCTTTCTTTGGCTCTTGTCTGTTTCCCCAAATCTACCTGTTGGGTCTTTAAGATCATTTTACTGCTTCTTTCTAGAATTTTCTTGGTTCTTTTCCAAATCTGAACCACCATTATTTGTAATTTTCTCTTCCATGCAGATATTTTCAAACTTTTCGTTTATTTGTATGTGTGTATGCATCAGCTTTTTTTATTATTATTATTGCTGTATAACAAAATACTACAAAGATTAACAGCTCTAAAAAAATCATGTGTCATGCTCATGTATCATGGGGAGGCTGGAGTTTGGCTGATCTGAGCTGGGCTCAACTGGGAAGATGTGTTTCAGGCTGTGATAGTTCGGTCTATGGCTGTATATCTCCCTACAGGTCTGTGGGTCAGCTGGAGTGACTGTTCCACCCATATGCATCTCATACTGTTTGAACCAACTAGCGAGCAAAGGCAAGTTCTCATGCTGATGGCAGAGGTGCAAATGGGTAAGAATAAGCATGCAAGGCCTATGCTTAGAACTGCTTTGCTATCAATTTTGCCTCAGTCTACTGGCCAATGAACTCAAAGGGCCAAACCCAAAGTCAAGGGGATAGGGAAATACACTCAATCTCTTTAGTGAAAACAACCAAAAGTCACTTGGCCAAAGGTGTAGATGTAGGAAGGGGGTGAATAATTGTGACCAATAATGCAATATGCAATAAATATAATTATTTTATAATCTATATCTGATAATTCCAATTAATATTTTAATGGCCGATTTTTGGTAATTCCAATAATCTGAAGTCTTTAGAAGAGTGCGTCTGTTGTCTTTTATTTCTGAAGGTTTTGCATGTGGCTGGTTTACTTTGACTGTGTGATAGTCATTGTACTTGAACAAATATTTGTAGCATAATTTCAATCCTGGGATGAGTGTGCCTTCCTCCAGAGAGCACTACCTGCATAGGGGCTCCATAACCAAATTGAAGACTTGTGATGGTCTGAATAAACAGGTAATATAAATAAGATCTGCAAGTCTAAACTATGGGTTGGTTTATTTCTCACTGTTAGAGGTAAAAACTTTTGAGGTTCCATCTTAAAATCAAGTCGTGTTTTACCTGTTATCCTTTTGGATGTGTACAGACTTTTTCTTTTATGTAAACCATAGCTCAGTTAGTTCTACAGATTTTTTTCTTTTTTGGTAAATGCCTTTGGAGCAAAAATAGCTTTGACTGTAGACTTGTCTATTTGAGTTCTAACTTTCCACTAGAGTTTTTCTAAATAATCCCTCATTATTTTATGTTTGTGATGCTTTCAATAATGTATTTTAAAAGGATTTCATCCAAGTTTTTTGTCTGTTTATTTTTACTTATGCTCATGGGAAGTTTGGTCCAATGACCTACACATGAACACAGCAAGCTTTCTCTATCACAGATGGATGTTTCTACATTTCAAGGGTCTCTTTTCTTCATAAAGTTTAGTCAAACAAGTTTATTGTAATTATTAGTATATTTGTAATTGATTTCAATATTTAATTTTCTTTTTTTCTATGTAGCATGCCTTCTTTTTTACTTTTCTTTTAATAGTTTCCTCTATTCTTGTTTCATCCTTCTGGTGATTTGGAAGCTATGCATCTTATTTTACATTTTCTAACTGTTGGCCCTAATTTTTTTCATTATGTCATTGGAAGTACACTTTGGGTTAAGCATCTTATTTTTAGATAATTATATATTCACATGCAGTTGTAAAAAGTAATACAGAGAAATGCCTTCTGTAATATTTGCCATGTTTTACCCAAGAATAATATTTTGCAAAACTATATTACAATATCACAACTAGGATACTGACA
>NW_007773630.1:1565-4356 GCF_000696425.1 Galeopterus variegatus | reverse complement strand
CCGAACCCGGGGCCTTGGTGTTATCAGCACCGCACTCTCCCGAGTGAGCCACGGGCCGGCCCCCTAGAGGTGAACTTCTAAAAAAGACCTTAAAAATGACCTCTCAGAAATGGATGGGACACATCTGGGTGGGAGGGGGGAGAGGGAGGAGGGAGGGAGGTTTTGGTGATGGGACACAATAACTAACTACATTGTATATTGACAAAATAAAAATAAAAAAATTAAAAAAAAAATGACCTCTCAGTACAGGACATCATAGTTGAGCCCAGGTTAAGGCTGGATTACATGAACAGGCTCTGAGCTTGTGTGAGAGGAGTTTTTTCACTACAGTTTCTGTAGTGAAATCACTGAAGTTAATGACACTAATTCAACAGATATTTGAGTGCCTACTTTGTGCCAGATACTGTTCTAGGTACAAAGGTTATTGTAATGAACAAAAGATGAAGCTTACAGTCTAGTCAGGGGAGAGAGAGAGGAAGGTTGCAATTTTAAATACTGGTCAGGGCAGGGGTCACCGAGAAAGTGACATTTGAACAAAGTCTTAAAAGAGATAATGGATATATGGGAGTTGACCCTTCCAGGCAGGCAGAGGAAACAGCAAGTGCAAAGGTCTTGAGGTGAGAATGTGCTTGGCAATCTAAAAACGTGACTGAAGCAGGGGAAGCGAAGGAGGAATAGCAAGAGATGGGGTGTGGGTGGGAGTTGTAGCAGATTTTCTAGGGCGCCGTCAGGGCTCTGGTTTTTACTGAGAGAAATATGGGAACCAGTAGAGTAACGTGACCCGATGTGCGTTTTAGGAGGATCTCTTTGCGGGCTGTGTTAAACACAGATGCACATATGTGGTCGGGTCAGAGGGTGGTGGGGGTAGAGTTGGGGTGTTGTTGGTGGTTAGAAACAGAAAGACCATGCAAGACTTAGTATAATGATGGTGACCAGAGTAGCAGCACCGGAGGTGCTGAGAAATGGGTAGATTCTGCATCTATTCTAAAGGAAAAGCCAGCAGGATTTGCGCATGGATTGGGGATGGGGTGTTAGAGGAAGAGGAGCTGCCATGACGGAGATGGAGAAGGCTGTGGAGGATCGCTCAGTTCGGGATATGTTTTGTTTGAGGTGTCTTTTAAACACCCAAGTGGACATCTGGAGCAGGCAGCTGCGTATGAGTCTGGAGTTCAGGGAGGAAGACCTGGCTAGAGATACATATTTGGAAGTTGCCAGCTTATAGCATGATGCTGTATGAGATCACCAAGGGAGTGAATGTTGATGGAGAAGAGGGAGGCCCAGGGATTGAGCCCTGGGGCCCCCCCCCCCAACATTAAGAGGAAAAGCAATTGCAAAGGAGATAGAACAAGAACATAGGGAGGTCAGAAGAAAACCAGGAGATTAGAATGTCCGGGAGGGCTGGCCCGTTAGCTCGGTTGGTTAGAGTGTGGTGCTGATGACACCAAGGGCCAGGGTTCGGTCTCTGTACAGGCCAGCTGCCATAAAAAATAAATAAAATAAAAATAAAGTGTCCTGGAAGCCAAGCTGAAGAAAATGAATGAAGCAGGAGATGATCGACAGAGTCAAATGCTGCTGACAGATTAGAAAAGAGGACCCCTGCGATTCCCCTCTAGCCTAAGCAACATGGAAGGAAGTTAATGGCACCGTGACAAGAACAGTTGCAGGGGGGAGGGTGAAAAGCTAGACTGGACTAGAGAGAACGGGAGGAGAAGAATTAGAGATATACTTCTTGTTTCACAATTGAAACGATTTTCTTTAGGAAACGTAGGGAATGTTTTGAAATTTTCAATTTGTGACTGTCAAAAATTCAAAGTTTGTTTCCTCAAGCATTCAAGAGCCCACCAGATGAGCGTTTTGTATTCAAGATTTACACAGCACCTCTGATCAGACTGTGATATCACTAAAACATCTGAAACGGACAGACTTGTTAAAGGACATGCCTTTCTAGCTTTTTCTGTAAGAAGACAGCCTTTTCTGTAAAAAAAAAAAAAAAAAGGATGGGGAAAGGACACAAAATTCATTTTCCATTTGATTTTCTGACAAAGCATAGAAGTTAAATTTTTCTTCATACCCCTTATTAACATAAAAGTGCTCCGTGGGTCTAATTCACAGAAGAAGAATTTATCAAACCCAGTGGTTGGTTTATTTGTCTATTATGTTCGCTTCCGTCCTCCGTCCACTCCCCACCCACCACCCTGCCCAGCAAAATGCACGTTCCATGAGAGCAGGAACCTTTTCTGTCTTACTTACCCCTGTGTTCCCAGCACCGAGAATACTCTCCGGCACATAGTCAGCTGTCGATTAAATGTTAAATGCTAAATAAAATAATCCACACTACAGTGTTTGAAGAGTAAAGGGCAAAAGAGCCCAAAACAAACTAGGACTTATTGCCAACAAATATAAACTGAGGACTATCCTTAATAAAGACAGGAAGATCACATGCTTGTTAAGAAAAAGAATATCCCAGGAGAATAATAAGCAAAGTACTTGAACACATATGTCATAAAAGATTTATAACAGGCAAAATAAATGGAAAAACTCCTTAACTTCATTAGTATTCAAAGAAATGTAATTTGAAATAATGACATATTCATCAGATGGGGGCCGGGAATAAATGGAATGATAACACCCACAACTGGTAAGGGGACGAGACAACAAGCAGTGTAAATTAATACAATTCCTTGGTGGTAGGATTTAAAATAATTGTTTATATTTTTCAATACTGCCATTAAAAAATAATGAGCTTTTAACTTTATAGTAAGCCATGATGCTATTGTCACTTGGAACTCAA
>NW_007773630.1:0-647 GCF_000696425.1 Galeopterus variegatus | reverse complement strand
ACACACACACACACACACGTATCTATCTCTATACATATACACATATACACTACTAACAAAACGTTACTATACCTGCCCTAATTCAGGGCCACGCCTTTCTGCCACCCAGAAATGAACTTTTCTCCAGAATGAACTACAATCTGATCCTCCTACGACTAAAACTAACGTTGTCACTTCCTTGCTTGAAACCCATCCATGGATCCCGTTATCAGTAAGGTAAGGTGCATGTTCCTCATCGGAGCATCAAGGCCCTCTAGGATATGACCCTGTCCACCTCTCCACCCATGTCCTGCCTCACACTTCTGGTTCAAGCTACATATAGTACTTGTGATATTTTGTAGCTGTTTGCCTTGCTTCTTTACTTATTAATTTGCCTGGGATTCCTCAAGCCCTCTAGCAGCCCTCTCACCCCCACTCCCAGAATCCTCTCTGATGAGGAGTTCCTACAGCACCTTGGACTTACTGTCACTACTGAACTTAGCACAGGATCTAGAAACAGATTCCTCTCCCTCCAACCATGTAGGCTGACAATTAGTCTTTAATTTTGGTATCCACAGTGGCAGCCCAGTACCAGCCTAGGACTAAAATGCTTAACATTTAAATTGCTTTGCTCAGGGGCCGGCCCGGGGCTCACTCGGGAGAGTGCG
>NW_007773629.1:0-4356 GCF_000696425.1 Galeopterus variegatus | reverse complement strand
AAAAAAAAAAAAAAAATCCTGGTTCTGCTCCTTACCTTGGGCTAATTTCTTAGCCCATCTGGGGCTGTTTTCCAATCTGCTAAAAGGGGAAAAGATACTTTTCTCAAGTGTGGTTTTGAAAGTGGATTAAAATAATCATGTATGTGGAACACCTGGCAGTGCTCAAAAAGTGGTAGCCCGTGTTATTATTTTTGCTGTTCAAAGCAGATTCACAAAACTGGCTTATCCCATCTACAGATGAGAAAACTGAGGCTTAAAGAAATGATGTAATTTATCCACAATTACAAGCTGGTAAGCAGCAGAGTCGGAATTTAGACTCATGTCCAAATGCATGCCTTCCCCATTAATTACATCCTGAAGGGAATGCGGCAATTCTCTTACATTTAATATAAGACATGTTTAAGGGAAAATGAATACAATATTTTGTGGGTAAGTGAAAGGTCATGGAAAGGGGTGTGCTTGCTCGGGCTGACACATGACTCCAGGATGACACGCATCACTGGCTTCAATGGCTTGGAGCTCCCTGCCCTCAGCTTTCCACCTCTGCCCCCTTCTCCTGCACCTCTTGCCTTGTCACTCTCAGTGGCCTTGCTTCCACTGGTTTCTGTTGCTCTCTGCCACCCTCATGTCCAATGTTCATGTTCCTGAGCGTCCAGGGCAGCCTGGCAATATCTTGGAGAGCTTTTCTTCCTTCTTAATAAACTGAGCAGAGCCCCAGAGTAGAATTTCCTAGGTCTCAGAGTCTAGGGACACAGCTCAGTAATGTCACCCTTAGCCCTTTTTCTCCACGAGGGGCTCCCACACCAGCAGAGAAGCAGGAAGAACAAATTTAAGTACAAGTGCCCTAGAGGATTCAAAGCTGCAGCTCCCCTGCGATGCTTGAGCCCTGTGGCAAAGTCCGGTTCCTTAGGATAGACTCTTGCCATTATCTACTGCCACCATTTGCAACTTTGTCCAGAAAGTCCCTCCATAGGAAATCCGAGCCCACTTGTATTTGAACCCTGGGAATTAAGAGTCAATCTTTCTCTTCAAGGCTCTTCAACTTCTAAGTAAATGATCAAATAGATACTGTGATGAGGTGGTTACCTAGATTCACTTTCTCGTCACCCCTGAATGCCTGTTCTAGTGTAGCTGTCTCCTCTGTTGACATACTATTACTGTTAGTATGTTTTTAGGTGCCAGCTATACATGCTGGTTTTGTTAAGACAGGAAGTGCGGATAATGATGGTGACTCTGTTTCTTCTCATCTTCTCCCTCTTTCCCCTTCCTCTTCCTTCTCTTTCCCCCTTTTCCTTTCCTTTTCCTTCCTCCTCATCCTCCTCTTCCTCCTCCCCCTCCTACTTTTTTCATTTTTTAAATAGAAATAGTTATATCTCTGGGTCTGCCAGATAGAAATCCCTACCATTGACTCCAACTTGATAACAGCTAAAATGGGGCTAAACACTCAGTCTCTAAACCAGGACTTAAAGGAAACTTAGAACTAAGTTCTCAGAGGCCCACCTAGAGCAGAAGCATTTCTTGGACCTCAAGCACCTTTACATGGAGAGAATATCCAGAGGTTTTTCTGTTGGGGCAGTTGAAATCTAGCATGCATCAGAATTTCTCAGAGGTTGGGCCGGCCTGGTGGCACACTGGAGAGTGCGCCGCTTGGGAGTGTGGGGGAGCTCCCGCCGAGGGTTGGGATCCCATGTGGAGACCGGTTCCCGCTCACTGGCTGAGCGCGGTACGGGCGCGACACTGAGGGTTGCGATCCCGTTACCGGTCAGTAAAAAAGACGAAAAGGAAAAAAAAAAAAAAAGAATTTCTCAGAGGTTCTAATCCATTAGATCTGGAGCTGAGCCCAAGAATCTGCATTTCTACCAAGTTCCCTGGTGATGTTGATGCTGCTGCTCAGGGGAACCCTTTGAGAACCACTCTATGAGAAGACCACTGCACTTCCACATTGCTGAAGTTTAGACAGCTGTATTAGGACCCTGAGAAGCTCTGCACCCTTCCTTCTACTGACCTTCTGCTCTTAATTCGGGCCAGGAATGGTTTCTAGTTCTAGGCTTTTCCTGGCATTGGCTTTTCCACAAATGGTGGAAAGAATCTCCCTTTGGAAGTCAACTCAAATAGTACCAAAGAGTAGCCCTATTTAGGGATGTTTCAAAAAGAGCTGACTTCCCAGCCTGAAAAGCTCATTAAGTTCAATTGCCAGGGAAATGTCAAGTGTGTAAATTATACGGAAGTCTTGCCCGACAGAAAAGGCCAATATGGAGACGGTATTGAAAATATCATGTTGCTTTTGGGGAGGCAGTTATCATGTAAAAAGGGGGACTTTAACTTATTTGGCCATTTCATATTTATTGTTTAATGACCTTCTCCCTTCATGCTTTATTTGACATGAGTATGCTGTCGTGGCCAGAGGCTAAATGTATGCTTTCCTTATCAAATGATCTGGTACATTTGACTTTTAAAAATAAAGCTGAGAATTCTAACCTGTATAGGAAAATAGGGAGTTGAAAGGGGAAAGAGATTTTTTCCCCCATTTTACCCAGAGGCTGTGATGAAACAATTGGTTTCCTCTCCATAGGATTCCATCTAAGTGTTAGTTCCCTGGAGTAGGATCCCTTGAGCAGGGCTCTCCACCCAGAACCTAGGGCCTGAGGGCAAACTTGGGCATCTCAAGGCCCCCAGAAAGTGTTTCCCACTGCAGTGTGCTCTGTAGCATGTGAACAGATATTGAGTGGGAAAAGAGTTTCACAGTCAAATATGATTGGGAAGTGCTGGATTAAATAGTTAAACAGGTTTGTTTATTATAGGACTTTTCAGAGCCTTTATCTTGATAGTGTTCGCTGTGGTCTGTTAGAGAGGAATAATTCTGTAGAAGTCTTTAATAAATTTTTTTTGAATAAGCAATACAGTGCCATATCAAATTCTTAGAGCTTTGCCACAATAGCAGGTAAAGGATTTTTTTTTTTTTTTAGTGTGGCCATAATTTGCATTTTTCTTATTCTGAATGAGGTTGAACATTCCTTCATATGTTTAAGGCCATTTATGTATACTTTTCTGTGAATTCTTCACGAACTTTGCCCTTTTCCCATTGAATTGTTAATTTTCTTTGGATTGATTTGTAAGAACCCTTTATGTGTTAGAGAAATGAGCTCTTTGTTATACGAGTTGAAAATATTTTTCTCAGGCCGGCCGCGGCTCACTTGGTAGAGTGCGGTGCTGATAACACCAAGGCCACGGGTTGGGATCCTATATAGGGATGGCCGGTTTGCTCACTGGCTGAGTGTGGTGCTGACAACACCAAGCCAAGGGTTGAGATCCCCTTACCAGTCATCTTTATAAAAAATATATATATTTTTTTTTTCTCAATTTGTTCTTTGCCTTTTATCTTTGATTATGGTGAACTTTTAATGTTATCAAAGTTACTAATTTCTTTAGGCTTTTGGATTTTTAAAATTATAGTTGGAAAGCTTTTCCTGCTCTGAAATTGTAAAAGAATTCTCCCACCATTTCTTTCAGTACTTTCGTTTTCATTTTTACTTTTGAAATAGCTGATTCTTTTGAAATTTATACTGAAGTAAAGTGTGGCTTATTCATTTATCTTTTTCCCAGATGATTAGCTGGTTATATTAACAACAATTACTGAATAATTTGTCTTATCTCCAATGATTTGAGATACCACCACTTTAATTGTTCATTAAGTTCTCATGCACATTTAGGTCTATTTCCAAAGTTTTAGTTATTACCTGGATCACTTTCCATGCATGCACTAATAGCACACTGTTTTAATCATTAAGGCTTTATGGCATGTTTTAATATCTGGTAGGTCTTGCTCTCTTGTCAGTTTTCTTTATCAAAATTTTCCTGGAGGTACATTCTTGTTTATTTTTTCAAATGAATCTTAGTGCTAACATATTGTTTCCAAAATCATCATCATCATCATCTTCATCTTTATCAAAATTTTCCTGGAGGTACATTCTTGTTTATTTTTTCAAATGAATCTTAGTGCTAACATATTGTTTCCAAAATCATCATCATCATCATCATCCAGTTGGTATATTTATGATATAGATTACCTACTGAGAATTGACATCTTTTTGAGATTGTAGCTTCCTTTCCAACAAAAAGGATGCCTTTTTCATTTGTTCAAGTCTTTTTTAATCCTTCAAAAGATTTTTAAATGTTTCATAATCAAGATCTCATACGTTTCTCATAAAGTTTATTTCTAGATATTTTATCTTTTCTTGCTATTGTAAATGGGGTAATTACTGCCATAAAACTTTTTTTTTTAAAGGAATCTCATAGGACTAATGGTCTGTGGAACCACTTTGGGAAATTCTACTATACCTTGTACATCCCCTGTAC
>NW_007773628.1:2621-4357 GCF_000696425.1 Galeopterus variegatus | reverse complement strand
AATACTTCTTGAGAACCTATTAAATGCTAGGTACTGCTCCACTGTTCCAGCTGGGGATATGACAGAGAGTGAAGTCAACAAACATGTAAATAAATAAATGTGAGAATTCTGCATCATGATAAGGGCTGGAAATAAAACAGGATAATAGGATAGAGCATCATGGGGAAGTCTTTGACCTCTATCCATTACTCTGCCAATGACAGGCAAGGTATCCCACACCCAATCCAATGGCCCAATACTGCTTTTAGTTAACAAATTTCACAAAATAGCACCAAAGGAAGATTTTAGTAATAGACCAAGCCACTACCTCAAGAGATGCCCCCGTCTCCCAGCTTTGACACAGCTCCCCCCAAAATGATATTCAGCATTGAGCTGTAGAATAGCCACCCAAGCATTTGCCACCATCGCTCATTTGCAAGACATCTTACAGTATCAGTTGGCTTTGCAATCACTTTATTTCATTTTTAGATAATGTCCTCATTTCTCAGGTTAGGAAACAGATATACTTGGGATGGGTAAACACCTTTTTGAGACACCTTACAATCAACATTAAAATCACAGGTGAAATTTTCACTCTCCAGGGTTTTCAATTAGTGGTTGAACCTGAAAAGGACATCTAATTTCTCCTCCACCTCCCAAAATGTTTGTATTTCTCTCTTCTCCCATTAAAGGCTAAGAACGCCTACAACTGAACAGTATAGCTTGAAAATCAACCTCAAATCATTAATTCCAATCTCAGTGCCAATTTTTTATAACCCTTCTTTCCCCTACACTTTGCTACTCCTCGTCCAAATTCAGGTTCAATCTATACTAATCTGGGGATATTACCTAAGGGTAAGGGCCATTTCCTTTACTTTTTTGCTTTTTTTTTTTTTTTTTTTTTTTTTTTTTTTTTCCGGCAACGGATCGCAACCCTCTTTCGTGACCGGCAACGGATCGCAACCCTCGGTGTTGCTCCCGCTCCCCCCCGGCTCAGCCAGTGAGCGGCCGGTCTGCATGTGGGATCCGAACCCTCGGCGGAAGCGCCACCGCGCTTCTCAAGAGGCGCACTACAGCAGTGCGCCACCGGGCCGGCCCCTCCTTTACTTTTTTGTATACCCCATAGTGCTTAACATAAGACTGACACATAGTTCAACTTCAATTTTTCTTTAGGCTCTGTTGAGCTTTATTGTCTTGGACCGTGTATTNGCCACCGGGCCGGCCCCAACATACATTTATTATTTAAGTGTTCCAATGTGCTTGGTGCAAGGTGACCCAAAGATATGAAAGATTAAAATCTATCAGGAGGTGACAGACAACTGTAAATGCAATCATAGAATTGTGTTCAAAGTGAGAAGGGAGTGATCACCTCTACAGGAAAAACAGAGAGGGCTAGCTAACAGAAACGGTGAGGCATAAATACATACATAAATAAGTACATAAACAGACTCCTGTTGGGCAGCATCGACAACAGTCTCCCAGGAGAGCACGAGGTGTTAGACTAGTGTTCTTCATAGCACCCACACTGGCAGCCAAAGGGCTCCTGCAGTGATGCTATTCCAAGAACTATTCTTTTGAAAAATACTTCTTGAGAACCTATTAAATGCTAGGTACTGCTCCACTGTTCCAGCTGGGGATATGTCAGAGAGTGAAGTCAACAAACATGTAAATAAATAAATGTGAGAATTCTGCATCGTGATAAGGGCTGGAAATAAAACAGGATAATAGGATAGAGCATCATGGGGAAGTCTTTGACC
>NW_007773628.1:0-1041 GCF_000696425.1 Galeopterus variegatus | reverse complement strand
ATAGTTCAACTTCAATTTTTCTTTAGGCTCTGTTGAGCTTTATTGTCTTGGACCGTGTATTCTGCAGATGTTGCTTCTGGAAAATGCATCATTGTAGCTTGTGGAGGGAAGGCAGGATGGAAGAGATGCTTCTGTAATTAAGAGTCTTTCCCGGTCTTCCCAGGAAAAACTACAGCATCAAAATAACCTCATTATCCTTTTTCTTTTTTGAGTGAGACAACCCTTCCAGGCTTGTCCACATTACTGAAGTGAAAACTGCAGGAGAGCTCCTTGAGGAAAGCGGTCGTTTCCTATTTATCCTTGCACTTCCAGCATCTCGCTCAATACACAGATCGCAAATGTTGGTTAAATGGACGATTTCTTTAAAAGAAGGGATTCGGTAAGCACTCAAGAACGGGCAGCAAAGAATATCTAGAAAGATCTTAGTCCCAAGAGGCTGCCACTGTCTCCAAGCCATGTGCCTACAACCACGCCTGTCTCTGAGGACACCGACTCGGAGCTCTGGCAATCCTGTCAAACCCACTTAACTCTATACTCAAGCACTTTCTCCCCGCCATTTCTCCCAACTCAAAGCCTCTTGCCTAAAGCCTGAAGCAAATTTATGGAACATGCTTCTGAGCAATGCCCACATATTCCATGAAGTTGATACTCTAGCAACAGAAGTCGGCAGGAAACATGCCAGACGCCGTCTTTCTTTCCAGCCCTTGCTTGGGAAGGAGCATCTGGGCAGGGTCAAGCCCTCACCCCGCCTCTGGATTCCTGTCCTTCGGCTCCCACTGACGTCCTATCCAGCCTCAACGCCTTAAAACCATCTGGGCCTCTTCAAAACGCCCACGGTGGTCAGGGGAACAGGAAGCATTTTGGCGTCACCACACTTAGCGGGTCACCCAACCCAGCGTCAACAGGGCGGCCACTTGCCAGCGAGCGGAGGCCCCGCCGCGGGGAGGGAGAGGGACCGAGGGTGGGTCCGCTCCCCAGGTCGCCACCCTCAGGGGCGGCCGCCGAGGTGCGGAGGGAGCAGTGGCGGGCAGTCTGGCTCCT
>NW_007773627.1:0-4357 GCF_000696425.1 Galeopterus variegatus | reverse complement strand
AAAAAAAAAGACAAAATGCAAAGGTGACTCTGTCAATTAAAAAGATGACTCTAAACCTACCAACGTGCTTCCCAGCTCTGCCCCCTCCCTCCCTGATGACAGTAAAGGAGCCACTTCACTTCCTTGCAAGACCTGTTCCCTGGCCACCACCAGGCCGTCCTCCCACAGAGCCAGCAGAGGCGCCTGGGTAGGTGAGGCCGGTGTCCTGCCCGAGCTCCCCGGGCACCAGGCCAGGTGCCACTCTGAGCAGAAAGCATCAAATCTGAAGCGGGAAGCCTGAGGGACTGGCCCGGCAGCCCCCTGGAAGCCTGTGGAACTGGCTTTGGAGCGCGGGTCACGTCGCCACTCCTACCCGCTGCCTGCGCCACGGCCCCGGGGGCAGGGACTCAGAAAGCCACATCCACCCTGTCATCTTTTCCAAAAAATGCACGGATGTGCCAGACAGAAGCCAGGACTCGTAATTCATAATTCTGCCTTCCTTAAAAAAACAAGCCCAAAATACTGAGAGAGCAACTCCCAGATTTCCTTGTTCTTTAGCAAAGGCTGAAAAAAGAAAAGGCTGAGCTGCTAACATGCAAGAAGGAGAGAGAGTTCACCTGCCACAGGCCCTGCGTGACGAAGCCACGCGGCCAGCCAGACTCACAACTAACCAAGATCTCACGCCGAGGAAAGTGCTGGAAGGATACCGGCTGCTTTCTATGCTGCGTCTGCATGGCTTGGAACTTTCATAATAAACTAGTTTATCATAAAAAACATCTAAGCTGACCAGTGACCAGGCCCCCAAGACAGCCAGAGCCTGGGCATTAGGAACGGAGGGGCCAGGCAGGCCTGGGGTTTGCTGAGCACAAGTGTTCCCACGCAGCCCCAGGCCGCAGGGGACACCTGTGGACTCAGTCCCCCAGCAGAGGGGCTGGGGAAGCCATGGGGCCTTAGGGAGCCTCAGGCAGGACGTGGCCCCAGAAGATGCTGAGCACAAGTGTTCCCACGCAGCCCCAGGCCGCAGGGGACACCTGTGGACTCAGTCCCTCAGCAGAGGGGCTGGGGAAGCCATGGGGCCTTAGGGAGCCTCAGGCAGGACGTGGCCCCAGAAGAGGAGTTAAGACCAAGAGGAGGGCCGGCATCCCAAAGCACCCAGGGTCCTGCAGGGGGACAGGTGCAGCCCGGGGCAGCAGCTGGTCACACTAAGCTGCTGAGGAGGGACAGCACTACCTGGCTCCACGTTCTACAGCATGTAAGACCTGGCCCAGGGTCCTGAGGGCTGGCACGTGGGAACACCACTGCTGCCAGCTCCACCCCCTTTATGGACAGGTGGAACGAGATGTGCCAGCTGCCCGAGTTTCCCCAGTCATCCGCTGCAGGCGCCTCTGAGCCAAGATGGTGGCACAGAGCATGGAACCCTGTGCCTGTCACCAGTGTACCCAGATCCTGCTAGATCAGCAGCAAGGAGTCTGGGGGTGGGCGTGGGGCGGGGAGCAGCACATTCCTAAAAATTCAGGGTTTTTTTTTTTTCTAATTGCTAACAGGATGCAGCAGAAGCAGACAAGGTGATCCCTAAAACCTTCTAAGATGAAAACCTTTGATCTCCCAAAGTGAGCCATTCCTGAAACCTCACTCTGGAGGAAGAACACGGCAGTCACGAAGCACCAGAGAAGTCAGTCTGTTAAAAGCATCCGTTTGCAAATATGCCTTAATGTTCTTACCAAAATACCCAACCCAAAGGGCATGTCTCCAATGTCGGTGCCTGCTCCAAGCCAGGCCTTGTGAGCCACTGGCTCTGCCCCCAACTTCACAGAGGGGAAAACCAGCCCTGCAGAGGGTGGTGCCTTGCTGCAGACACGGCCAGGACTGGAATCCAGGTCCTGTGGCTCCGGGTAGACCTCCTTCTGCTGATGATAAGCGTCCTGCAGCTCCAGATGCCACACACAGGAGGGGACTGGGGAGACAATGAGGTGGGGTGGGAAGGGGCTGGTGGCCTTGGTGAGAGAGTTTTTTACTAGATCCTGTGTCCATTCGGGGGGATTTTTGAGCCAGAGTGCCTCTAGTTTCTAACTCAACAGGCCTTGAGAAATTTTTGCTCAATTGATTTCCAGGGAAGTAAGAACAGAAAAACTGACAGGTCCCTTCACTTCAATACTCAAAGGCACCGATCTCCTTCTCTGCAGAGGACCAGGTAAAGTCACCAAGTCAAAGGGGGATCTTCCTGCCTCAGGAAAAGCACAGGTGAAAACGCACACACAGATGCCACGTCGCTGCGCCTGTCCTCTGCATAGGCAATGGCGGTGTGTGAACTGGCCCCTTGCCACACTCAGAGCCACCAAGACCCATGATCGCTATACTGTCATCAAGTTTCTATTTGTTCCTGCAGAACATAAAAGGGACCAGAAATGTCACCACATTTGGAGGCTATATTTGCATGCTGACTTAAAACGTTGCTATGTGGCATACAAAAATGTTACTGGCAAAGGGGGAGAGGGTTTTCAAAGAAAGAGGCAGCACTGTCCAGGTAGCTGGACGAGTTTGGAGGCCCCTGGAACCACGTCAGGAGACAGATCAAATGGGAAAGGACAGAGGGCCCTAATCAATCCAGTTTAGAGTCCTTTTGGACCAACTATGGGCCACCTATTTGGGCTGGTCCAGCAGTTTACTGGGGGTCATCCCCATCTCGTCCTTATCCATCATCTCTCATGCCCAGGAGCTGGCATTCCTCTATGAATGACCTTTCGGGACCACTTTGATGCCAACCTCTCCCCCAGTCCAGGAGACTTTAAACTCCCTAGTGCCATTAAACCACAAGGCCAGTGCTGGCTAAAATGCACCCAGGCAATGTTCCTGTGTACCTCTCCTAAACGCAGGGTCTATCTGTCCCTCTGCCATCTGCGCGGAAGTCGGTCAGAGGCATTCCAGGGCATGCTCTCTCCCAGCCCATTTTGCAAAGCTGAGTTTCAATTCTGAACAACGAGGCTGGTCTGCTCCCAGAAGGGCACGCAGGCACCTCAGCACACAGTTCCGTTTGCTTTCAAGTCACAAAGGGTTTACAAATTCAGAAACAGCTCAGTCTGGCACCAGATAAGGAATGAGAGTAAAAACTTAACTTGGCCACATCTTTCCTAATCAGTGACACTGGGCTCTTCCGTGCCACGGGCCCTTTGAGGATGAGTGTGTGGCTATCGTTAGATGACACCGAGCTAAGGGAACGTGGCAGGCCCCTCCCACGTTTGTAACACAGGTTCATTCAATCTCGTGTTTATTTACTCGCGATTCCTAGCAAGGGGCACTGGCTGCTTTACATCCCCCAAATCTGAGCGCCGTGCACATGCTTTTACTGAAACACTTTTACAGAAACACACTGAAAATGTTTTGGCTCTAGGGACATATTTTAAAACCTATATTTTCATCTTCCCAGTTGACCACACCCTTGTTTTTCCTGGCAAAGCCCTCTGAGTTTAAAGTCCAACGGAGAATTTTCTTTTAATTCCATCGGCATCAGGCAACGTCGGCACCATATTTACGTCCTTTCGCACGTCCCTCACGTCTAAGCGGGCTCATGACCACAAACATTTTGTATCAATAAATGTCTCAGCACACCCAAGCCTCAAAATCTGAAACCTCATTCTGAACTTGGATTCCTTCCACAGCCCACAACTTCCTGGGAAAACTCCCAGCTCCTAACGAACAGGCTTAGCCGCCAATGGACCCCATGGCTCTGTACAATTCCCTCCTCTCGACTCTGCTCCTGGCCGCAGAAGTTGAGTCGGGAAAGGCCAGGCAGCCACAGTGCAAGCTCTAAGGCCACCAAACAGCTTTTGGCTAAACACATCTGCAAGAAGAGCAGCAGCAGCTCTGTGAGCAGCACCGAGCACTGGGCCCTTGTGCTGGAGCCCGGGTCGCGCCCAGCTCTTCCTGCAGACCCAGGCTCTGCCGCCCGAGAACTCCAGGCACAGTGTCCAGCGCTTACCAGACCTTCAACACAGCCGAGCCTGGCTGTCCCACTGAAACTTCTCCTCCCAGGGTTTTTTGGTAGAGAAGTTGGGTCACCATGCTCACCCCAGAACACACACCGTGCATTGTGCCCACTTGGGGAACAGGGCAATGAGCGTTGCTCCCCATCTTGGAAGACACCTCTTCCTTCCTGTCACCTCCCTTGGCAATTTCCCTTTCCCCACATTGCTCACCCCAGAACACACACCGTGCATTGTGCCCACTTGGGGAACAGGGCAATGAGCGTTGCCCCCCATCTTGGAAGACACCTCTTCCTTCCTGTCACCTCCCTTGGCAATTTCCCTTTCCCCACACAGCTCGTCGCAAATGTCAACATTAACATACATCATGGGTCGAGTGCCTTGGGGGCAGGCACCGA
>NW_007773626.1:3755-4357 GCF_000696425.1 Galeopterus variegatus | reverse complement strand
CAGGGAAAGGTATTGGTCAGCAAGGAACATGCTGCGAAATCAGATAAAAAACAATTCTCAGCTCACTTTTAGGATTCTCAGCAGCATCATCATCATCGTCATTATTATTGATACAATTTTTAAAGCCTGTTGTGGTTCACGGAAAGTGCTAAGCTTTGAAGTGTATCCCGTACAGTGACTGGTACTACTTTCTCCATTTGTACAATTAGAAAAAAATGAAACTCAGAAACATAAAATGCTTTTATCAAAGTTATATTACTATTTTAGGGCAGAGGTGAGGTTGGAAAATCTCTCTGAGCGTTTTTGGTCTTCAACTTCTTGTTTGTTTTTTCCTCTTCAGGGTGATACTGAAAGTTCAGTGATGAAAACTGTGTTGTCTGTTTTATCAAAAATCCTGGCTTTCAGGAATCTTATTTAGTTAGAAGAAGGCAATATAGCATAGGCTAAGGAGCACAGATTTTGTAATCAAATGTCTTTGAATCCTGCCTCTGCCATATTCCAGGACTGAGATTTGAGTAATCATTAAAAAAAAAAAAAAAAGAAAGAAAGAAAAATTCTGGCTTTTAATTTCCACTTCTATAAAATGGGTGCTGATTGGGTTT
>NW_007773626.1:1444-2064 GCF_000696425.1 Galeopterus variegatus | reverse complement strand
ACATGGAAATTCTTAGGCTTGTTGTGAGACAGAGTATACACTCCATAAATATTAGCTATCAGCATCATCAGTGTCAATGTCATTTCAGCATCGTCATCATCATCATTATAAATATCATCAACATAAAAATTGCAGGCACGGATATGTGACTATTTCAGATTAATATATGCAACAATGATAATTGGCCAGATATTACTTTTAAATGCCTTCTTTTTGAAAAATATATAAAAATTTTCAGAACAAAATATCATTTATAACATACTTATTTGTATCATTTACATAACAGTTCCCACAGAAAAAAGTAGTAGTTATGTTAAATCCTAAAACTGCTTGAAAATTATAACTTTGTGATTCCCTTTGGAATGCATTTGCAGACAATAGGCACTTTAAGGTAGTCATTTTCTTATAAGAAGGCACTGCTTTATGTAAAGTTTCTACTGGTTTAATTAAGTTTCTTTTCTTTATCAAAGCTGTACAACATACATCTCTCCCAAGTTCCCAATCTAATCTTACAAATGGGTCATGAATTTTTTTATTTCCTTACATTTTTCACAGTCACTTAAAATTGTTTGAATTGAATTGAGTGGATTGTTTAGGGCCACACCATGAATTTTTACATA
>NW_007773626.1:0-330 GCF_000696425.1 Galeopterus variegatus | reverse complement strand
TTATCTCAATAACTTTATCACCAAAACAAGATGATTAAACCTCTCTTGTACCCCAGTATTATTAACACACAAGATTTGGTCCCAATTACCAAAATTATTTTATTAATAACCAAATTATTTTATTAATTCTAAGTTACATGGTTTAGTTTCTCCGTATTTTAGCATCTCTGAAACCAAGATACCTTTTACAATTAATATGGGAGAAAATCATTGTGTAATAATTCATCTGGCAAAAAAATAGGACATCCTGTAATTTGATAAAATATGACAAATGAGATAATATATAAAATGAAGGCTCTATGAATGGAAATTAAGAGCTGTGCTTTGGAA
>NW_007773625.1:0-4357 GCF_000696425.1 Galeopterus variegatus | reverse complement strand
GGGGGGGGGGGGGGGGCTGATGCAGAAGTGGAGCCCAGTGGGGAGCTCCCAGGCCCAGAAGCCAGTGGTCTGGCAAACCCCAGACACCCCCCCTGCCGAGTTCCCCAACCCTTAAAGGCCCTGGGGCTGCTCACCCCTGAGTTGCTGCATTGGGGAACTGTGTTTAAGTGGCAGCACTACTGCCACTGCTGTCACAGAGGAGAGGTGTTTCTTTCTTGCTGCTCAGCACAAACCCGCTGTGGAGCCAGCAGTGCCCAGAGGCGGTGCCCCATGCTGGGAGCCTGGAATGGGCTGTATAAACTCAGGAAGAAACTCCTGACTCCGGCTTTCTGAGCCATTATGTGGCTGTGACGCCTCACCTGTCCCTCCCAGGAGGGTTGGGCCCTCCAAGGGCCAGAGCCAGCCAGTCCAGGCCCAGAGTCCATCAAGAGGGGCCCATCACCTGCCCTCTGACTCTTGAACCCTTGTGGCCTCATCCTGCCCTGGGCCCCTGGGCTCTGTCCCAGGTCTGACCGTGTGTCCTGGGCAAGTTACGTCCTTTCTGGTCCTGCAAGACTGAACGGGGTGGAAGCGATAGGGTAGGGCAGCTGGATCTAACTATTTCTGAACCCCGTCATCACTCTCTCTGGGGTCCTTTCTCCCTCTCCACTTCTCCTCCTGTGCATTTCCTTCCTCCTCCCACCACTCACTCCCTTATTCATTCAGCGAGCTTCACAGAACAGCTCTGGGCCCAGCCCTGGGCTGGGTGATACCCAGGACTTGGAGGTGATTCAAACCCAGTGTCTGCCCTTGGGGAGCTCCCGGTCTGGTGGGGAAGGGAGAATATATAAACAAACAAGCAAGCGTGATTCAATCCTTGGCCCCAGGAGCCCTCGGGAGGAAGCCGCCACTGCCTGGGGGGTAGGAGGGGAGGGGGACGCCTCAGAGGACAAGCCCTCTGCAGTGGGCCTGGAAGCAGGGGGCAAACAGGGGTGGGTGGGGTGGTAAGTGGATGAGCGCACTGGGAGGAGGGAGGCGTCTGCGAGGCACGGAGGCGTCCAGGGCTGGGTGTGTGAGAAAATGCAGGCAGCTCCGGCTGCGGGTGCCTGGCGCAGGGTGGGAGTGCCTGGCACCAGGTGTCAGGGGCCTCGAATGCCATGGAAAGGATTCTTTTCCAGGATGCCGCTGGCTGCAGGGGTGGGGGCGGCAGGAGGTTGCTGAGTTGTGGAGGGGCACGTGGTGTGATGAGAGCTGTGATTTTGCAGGGGAGGAGAGGGTGGGAGGAGCTGGTGCACCCAGCGGGGTGGACGGTGGTGCAGCCAGTTAGTGGGCAGGGCCTGCCCCCAGGGGACAGAGGAGAGGCCACGGCACTGGGGGCTGGCTGGAGGACAGGGGCCGGCAGGGCCAGCACCAGGACAAGGACAAGAAGGGAATGAGTCTGACTTAGACACACTGAGTAGGAAGTGCCTGGGGGACCAGATGTCCAGGAAGCCTGGCCTGGAGACTGGTGTGCGGGTCGTGGGGGCGGCGTGTGCAGAGCGCAGCTGGCCTTGAGGACAGGCTCAGACCTGCCCCCGTGGGGCTGGGCATCTAAGGAGGGACATTACAGAAGGGGTGTTTTGAGAGGATGGTGTGTGCAGGGATCACCAAGTCACAGAAACATCCGTGCCAGCCTCAGTCGGCCCACCGGATCTGCAGTGGCTGTCATTCCTCTCCTCGGAGTGCCGTCAGTCAGCTTCTGCCTCAGAACGTCCCCCATAGTCACAACCAGCTGCTTTGCTCTGTGCTCTGTGAGTCCTGCTGAGAACCGCAGGGGCCGGGGCCAAAGATTTTTAGAAAGTACTTCACGGGAGGAAAAGGGAACGTGGGGCAGACTCTGTCCGTCACCTGCATGCTGCTGGTCAGGCAGGCACAGGCCGGCCCCACGCTACCCGGAGCAGCAGAGTCCTGCGGAGCCGCTCAGAGGGAGCCCTGAGGACAGCCTCTCGCCCAGCGTGGATGCAGGGTCAGTCTTCTGCCCGATGCGGGGTGGAGGCCAGGAGCTGTCCCCAGCAGCAGAGTCCTTGCAGACCAAGGCCCAGAGAGGAGAAGTGACCAGCCTGAAGCCACACAGCACACTAGGGACACCTGGATTTAGGGTTCGGTCAGATCTGGCTGAGCCCAGGAAGTTCATGGATTCTTTCATTCATTCAACGGACGACCAGTGTGCACTGCCCCGACCACAGGGAAGACAGCACGAGACAAAGTCCCCATCCCTATGGGGCTTACCTGCCATAGGGAGGAGACAAGGACTAAATAAACACGTCCAAGTCATCCCAGTGGTGACAAGGGTTGAGGAAAAGCCATGTGGGGCAAGGGAACAGATGGGGGAGTGGGGTGGGTTTATTTTAGGCGGAGGAGGGGACTTCTGAGGACAGACCCAGATGTGTGAAGGAGTCAGTCCTCTGTGGCAAGGCCTGGGGAGAGCGTGCAGAGGCCTCAGGGGGGACTGAGGCTGTGTGCTGGGGGAGGACGGAGGGCCTGTTTGGCTGGAGCGTGACGGGGCCAGCAGAGCAAGGACGGACATGACCAGAAGGGCCCGGGGGTCTGCACGATGGAGGGGCTGGCAGACTGTTTTGAGCAACTGGAGAGTTCTGGGCATCTGTCTGGGCTCCTGTTGGGGATGGTGCAGCAGTGGGCAATGACCTGGACTAAAGCGCTGACCCTGGGGGTGGGGAAGACCCTAGGGGTGGGCGACCAGCATGGATGGGCTTTGACCCCACGCCCTGCCACAGGGAGGGTCAAGCAGGCAGGCCGCGCAGGCGCCTGGGCTTTCACTGAGGGGAGTGGCTCAGCAACCCGGAGGGGCTGCCCATGTAGTGATGAGGATGGGTTCTGAGTACCCTGACACAAAGGCCAGGGGACAGGCCCAGGGCCCCATCCCGCAGGCTGTGCCCTGCCCCCCAGGCCTTCTACCCTCTCTAGCCTCCATTTCCCTTTTGGGGAGAAGGGCTGGGGGCAGGAGGGGAGGACAAGGGAGACCAGCGCCCCAGCTAGACTCTAGTGAGGACTGTTCACGTGGGCAGGGCCGCACTGCAATTGAGGACCCTTGCTTTGAGGGAAGTGGGAGGAAAAGGGATTACAATGGGGCACAGCAGGGGGGAAAAGAGGCAGGGGTGAGGAGCCAGAAGGGTCCTCAGAGGCCAGCCTCCCCCGTGGCTAAGACTGGGAAACTGAGGCCCAGAGCCAAGCACTAACAGGTCAGAGGAAGTGACAGAGCAGGTCTGGGGCAGGCTCCCACCCCCAGAAGGTGCCTACATCTGTGGGGAGGGAATGTGGGGCAGTGTGGGGCAATGAGCGTCCCTCTCGCGCAGATGACGTGGGCTGCGTGGTGCCATCCGAGTGCCTGCGGGCCTGCGGGGCTGAGATTGGCTGCTCCAACATCGCCTACCCCAAGCTGATCCTGGAACTGATGCCCGTAGGTGAGACCAGCTGGGGGGAGGTCCAGGAGGTGGGGTGGGGCAGGGCTGGAACATGGGGCCCAACGCAGATGAGGGGTCCTGGTGGCTGTGGAGTCCACTCCAGATCCAGTGTGACATTCAGGGGCGATGCTCTGCCCCTAGGGGAGGAGAGGAGCAGTGGTCATCCACCCTCGCGCACCCTTCCTGTGGGATGCACTCACCTCGCCTCCCCTCCTCGAGAACTCCAAGTGCTCTTGGTATCACCCCCATTCTAAAGATGGGAAAATCGAGGCTCAGAGAGGTTAAATGCCCTGGTTAAGGTCATGTGGTAAGAACACTGCAAAGCTGGGCTTGAAACCCAGTTAATCTGCCTGCAGAGCTTGTCCTCCTAGTCGGTGCTGTATCACCTCCTGAGAAAGGCCACCCGCTTTCTCTTCCACATGCATCCTGGGTGCCAGGCCCTTTTACAAACCACTTCTCATTGAACTCTGTGAAGTAGGATTATTGGCTCCATTTTACAGATGGGGAAACTGAGGCACGGAAAGGGGAAGTCCAGGGTTACAGAGTGACTGACATACAAACCAACATAAGCCCAAGTCCACTGCTTACTCTGCCAGGACCGGGAGTTCAGGACTCCCCCATACCTGCAGGCATAAGTTCCCATCTTCTGCCCCCCCCAAGACATTGCAGGCCAACAGGTAGAACTATGGGGCATGTATCAGCTTTTTTCATGTTTCTTGTGGCAGCAGCAGCCCTGACGGTCTGATACCGGGTGGTGAGTTCCCCATCACAGGACGTGTACAAGTAGGAGCAACTTAACAAGGGGCGTGGGAGGTCCCACCTTAAGCAGAAGAGGAGGCAGCTTTCTGAGCCTTTTGCAGCCGAGCCTGTCCTCTCTGGGTTCTCAGGTGCTCGAGTTCTCCCTGCCCCCCCCTCCC
>NW_007773624.1:3831-4359 GCF_000696425.1 Galeopterus variegatus | reverse complement strand
TCCTAGCATTTTATTGATTTTTTGTTTGGATGTCTTAAGTGTCCTTTGTTCCTTTCTTTCTGATTTACTGTTTGTCTTCTGTATTGTTGGTTATAGATAAACTTTTCCTCTCTTCATTATTGGAATTTTTATTTTACTAGTGGGTTTTGATTTTTCTTGAGTTTTTATGGTAGTGGTAGTTATTTTTCAGGTAGCAAACTCAGTACTCCCTTGAGAATTTCTTGTAAAGGTGGTCATGTGGTAGTGAACACCCACAGTTTTTGTTTGTCTGAGAAATATGGTATTTGCCCTTCATTTTGGAAGGATAGCCTTGCAGAATAGAGTATTCTTGGCTGGTAATCCCTGTCTCTTAGTATTTTGAATATATCATCCCATTCCTTTCTGGCTTTTAGGGTTTGTGATGAAAAGTCTTATGTTAGTCTGATTGTGGCTCCCTTACAGGTGATGTGATGCTTCTCTCTTGCAGATTTTAAGATTCTCTCTTTGTCTTTGAGTTTTGCCAGTTTGACTATAACATGTCTTGGAGAA
>NW_007773624.1:0-2884 GCF_000696425.1 Galeopterus variegatus | reverse complement strand
GGCAGGGGATTTCACAGTCCACTGGTTTGACACTATTGTCTGGCTAGGATGCTGCTGGGGCCACCTATTTTGTATGGCTGCCTCAGTGTCTTCTCAGTTGCCCACTAGTGCCTCGGGTGTGTGGTTGCCTACCTGCCTCAGAGGAGCCACCTCTCTGGTCAGCACGCACTCAGCCAGACTGTGGATGGAGTCAGGTGGTGGTGGCAAGGCCTACCTGCTGGGTTGCATGCTGGCACTGCAGGGCGGGTAGTCTCTGAGTATCATTGGCCTCTCTGGCTGGGTGCCTCTCTGATCAGCATGCACTCGGTGGGGCTGGGGATGGAGTCGGGTGGCGGCGGTGAGGCCTACCTGCTGGGTCACATGTTGGCACTGCAGGGCTCATGGCCTACGCAGGTCTTGGGCTTCTCCAGCTGGGTACTTCTCTGATCAGGGTGCACTCTGCAGGGCTGGGGATGGAGTTGGGTGGCACTGGCAAGGCCTACCTGCTGGGTCAGGTGCTGGCACCACAGGGCACGTGGTCTCCGCAGATCTTGGCACCTCTCTGATTGGCGCTCACTCAGCAGGGCTGGGGATGGAGTCAGGCGGCAGCAGAGGCCTACCTGCTGGGTCATGCACTGGCACCACAGGGTGCGTAGTCTGCTAGGATCTTGGGCCTCTTGTTCAGTTTCTTTATTCAGATAAACCAAACTTGTCTGGGGGCTTTGGGAGCTATCTAATGGTGACAGTATTGTCCAAACCTCAGATTCAGATTTCCATATACGCACAAGTAGGAAGCCAGATGCAGATAATTAAGATTGGACAGGTCACATGGAAGAGGCCACTAAAAAGTGGCATACCTCCCCAGGGAGGGCACACCCAACCAGAGAAGGCCCAGGCCAGTGGCCCTCCAGGAAGGCATGTTTTTGTTGTGTGTGACTTCCAGTAACTTTCACTTGGTGCCCAACCAGCATTTCCTAAACCATTAATTAACCCAGAGCTTTGAGAAGTTTCAGAGCTTCCTTCAGTTACCTGCTCAAGCAGTGGAAGAATTCCATGCTGGATTCTGGCGTTAAAGGTGGCAGCCTCTCAGTTTTCACGTCTGCATGAGTGAGTTCTGGTGAATGGTGACTCACTGTACACCTTCATTGCAATGTCATTGGTCCAGGCTGCTTGTGCTGCCAATGTTATACGTGCACCAATGTGAGGAGTTGTTGTAAATTAAAATTGTACAGTAAGTACCGGTGTGATTTTCTCTCCCTTTTTGTTTGTTAGCCCTGAAATCCCTGGGCATTCTTATGACATCTGTAAGAGCATGTCAACCAGCAATTAAGTTTCATTTGAGGAACCTTGACCCCATGTCAGAGAGTAGCACCATGATTTGATTTAACAGTGGTGTTCCTGGTACTGTCTGCAAATAATATTCTGATGAATTATCAGCTAATTTGGGGAGACTCATTGACTTCTATTGATGAGAGAACACTGTGGCCAAAGTTTGAAGACACAGGTTCTGGTCATTTTACAGCCACCATCTTGGACTTAGTGTACTCAGATCTCAAGCAGATGGAATTGCACCTTACCTCCTGCAGATTAGCACTTAGCTGCAAAAGATACATATTATATTATGTAATACATACTCATAAAGTGTGCTCTAGAAATAACACACAAAGTGATACATAGCTGTGTTCTAATTATACTTACAATGGCCATGATGTTACTTTACTGAAAATTATCTGAAGTTCCAGAAGTTTCTGAATCAACAGAAAAAATAAGGAAACTAATCAATGTTGCCTTTTATACTTATAATGGGATTTTTTAAAGGAGAGGGGCACAGTACACACCAGGGTGCTTGGCTGCAACTAACTGAAAGTGGATCTACTAGACTTAAGAGAACATGGGTTCATCTGAAAGGAACTGAGGTGGTTCACAAACCTAGGGAGATCCTGGATTACCAGGCTTCGAAAGTGAGCACAGACCGAGGGCGCAAGGCAGCTGGAGCACGTGCCTGGTCAGGATGCCCCAGCTGCCCCCCCACACAGTGGAGCACACCACTGGCCCACTTAGGCAGCCACCACACACGTGGACACCATGCCACCCCACTCTTTAAAACCTGTCCTTGTCTCCTTGCCTCACCTCCTCCCAACCTAAAATACAGAATTGGAGCATCTGATTGGTTGATCCAAAGGTGTCTATGTCCTACCTTACAGGAGGGAGGAGGAGAGGTGTCTGGCTTCTCGGCTTCTGTAGTAGGGGATGTGGCTCTGACTTCTTCCACAACACACGTGGGGAGGGGGGTCTCCCAAAGAAGAAGCCAGTTCAGACTTGAGACAGCTCTCAAGTTAAACATTAAAGCTACAAATGTCCAGTACAGAAACTTAAAGTAAAATACTAGATTTGACTAAGGACTAAAACATTAAGACTGCCTTATGAGTATAAGTTAGTAAAAAGTTTTCTGGGCTACTCTGACAGAGCTTTTTCCTCAATTCATTTCCCAGAGATGACTAGGATTGCTACGTTTAAAATAAATGTTTAAATATGTTTAAAAGCTGGAGCCTTCAGAGTCACTAATAATGACTAACCTAAACACCTTACTGTTACACTATCATGTGAAACATATGCACACATTTTGGGTAGTAGAGTAGCTGGACAGACCTCACTTCTGCTTGTTAAGGGTACCAGCTAAAAGGCTAACAACTGCACATTTGATCCACTGGAACTCAGCTCCAGCCTATGCTCCTGCTTACCTTTACTGGTTAGTGCCAGGTTAGCCAAACAGGGACACTAATAAATCCTCAGACAGGAAGCACACCAGCCCTCTGAGATGGAGGTGAAGGACTGACTCCACACCACTAATATGAGAGGACTTCCAAAACTTCATGGGAAGATTCATGTTATGTTTTAGTTCTAT
>NW_007773623.1:1993-4359 GCF_000696425.1 Galeopterus variegatus | reverse complement strand
TCATGGCTGTCAAGAGCATTCCAGCAAAGAAAACCCACTTAGCTTTGCCCAACCCAGTGGTTCCCAAACTTGTTTGACTACAGAACCCTGTTTTTACACAAGCCCTATTGACATCCTGCAGAGTCAACACTTCCCAGAGCCCAGGGTGGTGAACATTAGTTTTCTAGGGCTGCCATGACAAACTACTACAGACTCGGGGACTTAAACAACAAATTTATTGCCTCGGTCCTGGAGGCTGGACGTCCAAACTCAAGGTGCTGGCAGGGTTGTTTCTTCCGAGGCCGCTCTCCTTGGTTTGCAAATGGCTGTCTTCTCCCTATGTCTTTGCATGGTCTTTCCTCTGCACACCTGTGTTCAAATCTCCTCTTCCTACAAAGACACCAGTCACATTGAATTAGGACCCCCTCAAACCACCTCATTTTAACTTAATTACTCCCTATGTCTTTGCATGGTCTTTCCTCTGCACACCTGTGTTCAAATCTCCTCTTCCTACAAGGACACCAGTCACATTGAATTAGGACCCCCTCAAATCACCTCATTTTAACTTAATTATCTCTTTAAAGACCCTATCTGCAAACATGGTAACATTCTGAGGTGCTGGGGGTTAGGACTTCAAGATATGAATTTGGAAGGGACATGATTCAGCCCATAACAGCAGCAACGGGTCCAGACATTATGACTGGAAACTTGGTACTAGTGGTAGCATGACAAGGGACAGAAGGTGGATGCCCCACCCCAGCCTCTCCAACACAACAGTGATGACATCAGCTGTGAGGCATCTCACAGATTACAAAGCACTTTCCCATCCATCAACTAATGTGATCCTTTTAACAACCAATAAGGTAGGAGGTCCTATTATGATTTTCACTTTACAGAAAAAGAAGCCTACACTCAGAAAGGTTGATCACTGGTTTCAGGTCACCCAGGAAATAGTGGAGTTAAGGACTTAACCCAGATGAACTCAAAGAACCAGGCCCGAGGACCAGTGGCAGATTGATACCCTGCCCTTCCTGAGATGGGTAGGCAGTGGCTGGCAGCAGAGGCAAGAGCCATCTCAGATTGGCTCATACAGCCCTGCCACCCAGAGTCTGAGTACCTACAGGTGGCATTTATCCTGATGAATCTGGGCACACGCTGGGGCTCATGCCTGCTTCTTGCCAGCTTGGATGGAGAGACTTCCCCGGGTCTTCCCAAGTGGCTTCAGATGAGCCGATCTTGCTGGATGCTCTAAGCACATACCCATTAGAGTTGGAAGCCAACCAAGGGGAAAGTGTTATTGATTTCTCAGCTGTCCCATGGGTCACACCGGGGTGGAAGGGACAGAACAGGGAGCACAGAGTAACACCACCCAGCTTTCCCAGTTCCATCTCAGGACAGAGGTGGGCCCGTCGGTGAACCTTCCCCAGGATGAACGATTCAGGCATGAGCTGCCTTTGAGTGAAACCAGAGAATGTGCTGCTGTGCAGGCAGGAGATGGTGACAGCTGATTTAGCAGCCCCAGGAACCCAGCAGACTCTCTTTTGTCCCCACCCATCCTGGCCTGGCCACCTGCTGTGTTTCTTCGGTGCCACTTGGCAAAGTTCAATAACCAGACAAATCCCTTTCCTATCAGGCCAGGAGGCCCTGTTCTTCATGGATTCTTCCTGTTGGTTAGAAGAGGTGACCGTAGGTAACCAGGCAACGTGCCCGTGGTCCTGCCACCTTCCCTAGACTCGCTGGGCGCTCCCGTTGCTTGTTTATTCCAAGCTGAAGAGGAGCAGCGATCACATGGAGGGATGGACGGGGGTCTAGTCCTGACCCCCAATTCTGAGCTGCAGAGCCTGGGGCAGCTCGTTCACTTCCTGAGAGTCTGGTTCATTGTTGGTAAATGGGGCTAATGAATGAAGGTCAAGGGTGTTGCTAAGGTCCCATTAAAGGGAGTATAAAAAGTGCTTTGCAAAACTGCAAAACAGCTGAACAAATGAGGGTGGTTAGCAGAGCCCAGGTGGCTGAGGGAGAAGGGGAAGGCTGGGAAACCTGCTACCAGGTGAGGTGGGAGAAGACCACCTGGATGATGCCTGGAGGGTACCATGCTGGGCAAGACTCACCCTCAGCCTCCAGAGGGGCCTTACGAGTGGAAGCCTGTGGAAGGTCTCGGAGGCTCGTGTGGCCTGCCCAGGAGTACCTCGAACACCTGCAGAACTTGCACGCTGCCCAACTCCAGGGGGCACTGTGCACATGAGCCACATGCATTGTGAACAAGGAGCAGTGGCCAAGACCCTCAGGGAAAGCAATTCTCTGCCATGTGCCGTTTCCTCTCCCGGGGACTCTCCCTGACTCTGCACCAAGCAGGAGAGGGGCTGCAACCCCTGGGAATCTGGAGGGAA
>NW_007773623.1:0-591 GCF_000696425.1 Galeopterus variegatus | reverse complement strand
GAATGTGACCTTATTTGGAAAAGGAGTCTTTGCAGATGTAACTAGGTGAAGGATCTCAAAATGAGATCATCCTAGAGGTAGGGCCTTAAATCCAATGGCAGGTGTCATAAGAAAGGCAGAGGAGATTTGGGAGAGAGCAGAGAAAGACGTCTGATGACAGAGGCAGAGATTGGTGTGACACAGACACAAGCCAAGGACACCAGGAAAGACGCAAGGAAGTCTCCTTCCCTGGAGACTTTGGAGAGAGTGCAGCCCTGATGACACCTTGATTTTGGACTTCAGCCTCCACAACTGTGAGAGAATCAACTTCTGTTGTTGCAAGCCTCCAGTTGGTGGCAATTTGTTACAGCAGCCACAAGAAACCAATAGAGACATCATATAAAAGAGGAGGTGGAATAAGTCTGAATGAAGGCCCAGGGGTGGGAGTTCCAGGGGATCATCTTTCAGATCAATGCAAGGAAGAACTTTCCAAGGACGAGAGTCATCCAGCAACCATGAGGCTACCTTGGGCAGTGGGGAGCTTCTGTGTCCCCCACCATTTACTGACCTCCTCTTGGGAACATGGTGGACAGGACTCCTGTTCAGGCAGGA
>NW_007773622.1:2421-4359 GCF_000696425.1 Galeopterus variegatus | reverse complement strand
AAAAAAAACAAGTAACCCAATTAAAAAATGGGCAAAGGAGCTGAATAAGCATTTCTCAAAGAAAGATATATAAATGGCTAACAAACAGATGAAAAAAATGCTCAACATCACTAAGCACCAGGGAAACGCAAATCAAAACCACACTGAGATATCATCTCAGCCGAGTTAGACTGGCTGTTATCAAGAAAACAGAGAATAACAAATGCTGGTGAAGATGTGGAGAAAGGGGAACCCTCCTACACTGTTGTTGGGACTGTAAATTAGGTCTGCTGTCATAGAAAACAGTATGGAGGTTCCTCAAATGACTACAGATAGAACTGCCATACAATCCAGCAATCTCACTGCTGGGTATAAACCCAAAGGAATGGAAATCATCATGCCAAAGGGATACCTGCACTCCCATCTTTACTGCAACTCTTTTTACAGTAGCCAAGACATGGAACCAACCTAAATGTCCACTGATGGATGACTGGATAAGGAAAATGTGGTATAATACACAATGTAATACTACTACTCCATAAAAAGGAATTAAATTGTGGCATTTGCAGCAACATGGATGAACCTAGAGAAAAATATGTTTAGTGAAATTAGCCAGGAATAGAAAGAGAAATACTGCATGTCCTCACTCATAAGTGGGAGGGGAGAGAGAGAGAGAAAGAGAGAGAGAGAGATCACAATAATTCCTTGAACTTTCCAAAGGAGACAACGGAACTGATACCACCAGAAGTAGGAAGGGGCAGGGGTAAGGGTGGTAAGGGAGAAATTGGTAAGGGGCCTCAAAAAATGTTTATGTTGTGAAGTGATAAAATGAAAAACATAAATTTTTAAAAAGACTAAAAAGTAAAATAAAAATGTAATCAACATCCTTTAAAAAGGGGGGGGGACACTCCCCAACTCATTCTATGAGGGTAACACTACCCTCAGATACTAAAACCAGACACAGACATCACAAGGAAAGAAAACTGCAGACCAGTATCCTTTATGAATATAGACACACAAATTTTCAACAAAATACTAGGAGACTAAATCCAGCAGCATATAAAAAGGATTACACAGGATGATTAAGTGCAACTTATCCCAGGAATGCAGATTTGTTTAACATATGAAAACCAATCAATATAATACACCATTTTAACAGAATAAAAGACAAAAACCACATGATTACCTCTATAGATGTAGAGAACATATATGACAAAATCCAACACCCTTTCATGATAAAACAAAAACACTCAACAAATTAGGAATAGAAATGAACACATTTAACCTGATAAGGGCAGTGATGAAACACCCACAGCTAACAACATACTTAATGATGAAAGAGTCAATGCTTTTCCCCTAAGATCAGGAACATGACAAAGATATCCACTCTTGCAGCTTCTACTCAACATGGTATTGGAGATTTTAATCGTGCTAATTAGGCAAGAAAAAGAAATAAAAGACATCCAGAGCAGGAAGGAAAGAATTAAAACTATCTCTATTTGCAGATGACACAAGCTTTTATATAAAAAATCCTAAGGTGTCCACAAAAAACTATCAGGGCTAAAAAATAAATTCTGCAAGGTTGCAGGGTACAAGATCCATATATAAAAATCAATTGTATTTCTATAATCTAACAGGAAAATAAAATTAATAAAATATATATATCATTTATGATAGCATAAAATAAAATATAATTAAAATTTAGTAATAAAATTTAAAAATATAAGTGAAAGTAGATGCAGGGATTCCCCATTAACTTTTCCCCAGGAGTCATTCAGCTTCAAATCTAAATGTAAAGGTAAAATAATAAGGTTTCTAAAACAAAATACAGGAAAATAGCTTCATGACCTTAAGGTAGGTAACGATTTCTTAAATAGGATGTAAAAAGCAGTAACCATAAAAAATGATCAATTGTACTTTATTAATAAGTAATAACTGTTGCTCATCAAAAGACACCAG
>NW_007773622.1:0-1278 GCF_000696425.1 Galeopterus variegatus | reverse complement strand
TCATGCACTGCTGCTGTGAATGAAAATCGTTGCAATCATTTTGGAGCAGTGTTTGCCAGCATCTTCTAAAGCTAAACGTGAATCTGCTTTATAATCCTGTAATCGCAATCCCAAGTATATGTCTGAGACACATGGGTACATAAACCAACCAAAAGACACTAGCGAGAACATTAATAGCAGCTTTACTCATCATAGCCCAAAACTGGAAGTAACCCAAATGTCCATCACCTCGGGAATGGATACATAAATTGTGGTTTATCCATACTTTGGCATTCTGCACGGACACAGATAAGAACCAACCAACCCCTGACAGACACAACATAGGAAAATCTCAAAGACGTTCTGTTGCATGACAGAAGCCAGACATGTCCTGTGGGTCTCATGCTGCCTCTCAACAGAAGTATCCAAGGATTTCCCGACCGTTTTTTTTTTTTTTTACTAACCCATAATTTTGATGGATCATAGTGAACTTGAAGTCAAATAAAATTTCTGAGTCTCTTTTTCCCCATGAACAGCTAGGACTCAACACCCTCATTCTATCCTTTTGCATCTTTTCAAAAAAATGTTAATGTTATCATTATTACATGTTACCGCAAAATGTAACAAGCCTAATGAAAATCAAATGCAGTTGGGAAGAGGTGAATTTCCCACAGGCCTGCCATTCCACGAACCGCCAAGTTCCAGGGCCCTCCAGTCCCTGGCCACTTGCGTATTTAATTTTTATGCATTTATAATCACCTCATAGATACAATTTTGCTATTTTGTATATTTACTGTAATATCATAAACATTTTCCCATAGTCTTTACAATGATTGTTTTTATTGGCTGCAGAACCGTCTATTGTGTGGCTACCCTGTAATTTACTTAGCTATTCCCTGCACTGAAGACTTAGGTTGTTTCCAATTTTTCAGTGCTGTTGCTAGCACTGCAATAAAATCCTTACATACTCATGTATTTCTCATTCAAATTATACTATTGGTATAAGTTCTTACAAGTGAAATTATTGGGTCAAACATATAAATACATTAATGATTCTAGGTGTGTTTTACAAAATGCTTTTTTGAGTTGACACAGTCTCCAACAATGTATGAAGATACCACTTTTATCACAACCTTGGCAGCATTGTTATACCTTTTAATCATATATAACATAAATAAAATGATTGTATGAATTTTATTTTATTTTGCCATTTATTGATTATTCCTGAAGTTGTTCATATTGCCATATTTCTGTTTGAGATCTTGGTATTTAACACAAAGCCAGGCCCAGAGCAGGAGC
>NW_007773621.1:0-4359 GCF_000696425.1 Galeopterus variegatus | reverse complement strand
AAAAAAAAAAAAAAAATACTTGTTTCTACATTTCATCGCCTATGACATTCACGACCTTGTTATTTTCTCTCATGAGAAATTGATTTTTAACTTATTCCATTTAGCATTTTACATTTAGCTTGCTGCCTTAATGTCAGACTTTTGGGAGTAACCCAAACCTTTCAGAAGACAGAAACATTCTTGGCCTCAGAGAGAAAGTGTGGAATTACCAATCCAGTGAGCCTTCTGCCTGACTCCAGTGTAGGTCCCAACCTCCCCTCATAAAGGGGAATTTCTGCAGGTGGCCTGTGACTCAAAGAATAAAGCTCAACTGTTCAGAGAAACATCCTGCCTATTCACATCCATCTCCTGACTAGAAAGCAGTAGCACCACTGTGCTAAGGAAAAACAGTCTACAGAAATGCTTATCCAACACACAAAGCCAGACAGTGAAGAAGAGGATTCCTAATGAGTCAGTAGGAATCCCATGCAGATGTCTTTTTTGCAAGGCATTTCTAAATGCAGCCACTTAACAAGGAAAGGCACAGCAATTTTGGCCTGAAATCCTGCTCCAAATCAGCTCATCATTTTGGAGAAGACCACCCACAACGGTCACCATGGCTTAGAAACTCCTCTTAGGTAGTTAGGTCTCGTTCCTTTTGATCTTGGTCAAACTCTTGTTTCAAAGTGAACATGTGCAGAGCATGCAAAGGGAGAATATACAGCCAAGGGAGTCATTTACGTTGGGTTATTTTTCAAGGCTTCCAAAGAAAGTGGCCTTATTTGCAGCACTAAGAACACTGTAGATGGTTAAAACACAAAATGATTTTGAAGTTTAATTTAAATTTCACCCTCCTGGCTATTTCTGTTTATATTTCACCTAACTTGAACAACAAACTAGCTTGGATGGTTTTGGACATGTGGTTAAGCCTTTTGATTTCCTGGTCCTCCTGCACTGCTGCTCACACATTAGGGTGACTTTAGCACAGATGCTGACTTTTTTAATTGTTCATTGATATCTTTGGACTAACATCAATACAATATTTTGTGTACATGTCCAATTGCTACATCTATCCAAACCAAATTTTTTTGACATCTGTGTCCCTCAAAACTGTAGCAACTGCTCTTTGAACCACCCCATGACAACCTAGAGACCACAATTCTTCAAAGACATGGCCCACATCTTAAACAGAATGGAAGCGAACACTAGAGAAATTCTAAATCCTTTCACATTTCTGAATAAATTCTGAATAAATTATTTCTTTGCTGATGCTAGGACTCAGCATCTAAGGAAAATAGTTTTCAAATAATAGGGAAGTCATTTTAAGTATTCTGAAAGTTCTTTTCCTTTTCAATGGGAGTCTTTTATAAAAAGAGTAGCTTCTTTGGGAGTAGATCTTTGTGATCAGAAGGCAATGGTGCCATTAATTTACCAGTGTATGAATCAGCCTGAGAGTGTTCACCTTTTTTTTGCCATCTAATTGTGTGCTCTCTCAAACTCTGGTTTGTCTCCAGGCCAAGCTTTTCTGTTTTGCTTTATTTTCAGATTAGCAGCATGTACAGTTAGCATGATGAATGATTCAGTGCTGAGAGAAGGAAGACCCATTTCCCGAAAGTAGTATCTTCAAATGCAGACATTCCCTCTCTTGCTTTTTATCACTAATTGGGTCAAAAGTATATGACAGGTGGAAACACACAGAGGACATACTACTTCTATTTTTTCAAATGGCACTCAATTTCAACATGTCATCTTGGAGAAGAATCTCATGATCCAAAGAATGCGAAGAATACAACTCTAGAAGCTAGAAAAGCAAGAAAAGGGATTCTCCTCTAGAGAGTTTGGAGGAAACAAGGCCCTGCCAGCACCTTGTTTTCAGCCTAGTGAAATTGATTTTAGATTTCTTTCTTTCTTTCTTTTTAATTGGCACATAATCATTGTACAGGGGTGGCCAGTTAGCTCAGTTGGTTAGAGTGCAGCCTTGTAACACCACAGTCACAGGTTCGGATCCCCATACTGACCAGCAGCTAAATAATAATATTAATAATAATAATTGTACATATGTATGGGGTACAGTGTAATGTTCCAATGCGTGTGTGTATACATTGTGTAATGATAAATCAGGATAATCAGCATATCCATCACCTCCAACTTTTATCAGTTCTTTGTAGTGAAAACATTCAAATTCCTCTCTTCTACCTTTTTAAAAAAACGTACAATGCATTATTGTTATAGTCACCCCACCATGTATCAGAACACCAGAAGTGATTTTTTTCATCTAATTGTAACTTTGTACCCGTTGTTCAACCACTTCCCATCCCCCCATTTCCCGTACCCTCCCTGCCTCTTGCAATCTCTATTCTACTCACTACTTCTACGAGTTCAGCTTTTTAAAATTCCACATGTGAGTGAGATCATGCAGTATTTGTCTTTCTGTGCTTGGCTTATCTAGCATAACAATAATGTGCTCCAGGTTCATCCATGTTGTCCCAAATAATAGTATTTCATTGGTTTTTGTGGTTGAATAGCATTCCATTGTGTATTATCCCACATTTTCTGTATTCATTCATCAGTTGATGGGCACTGCAGTTAGAATGGTTATTATCAAAAAGTCAAAAGATGACAGGTTTTGGCAAGGATGTGGAGTAAAGAGAACCCTTACACGCTATTGGGGGAATGTAAATTAATAAAGCCATTATGGAAAACAGTATGGGGGGTTCCTCAAAAAGTTAAAACTAGAACTACCATAGGATCCAGCAATCCCACTACTGAGTAGATATTCAATGGAAAGTAAATCAGTATGTCAAAGAGATGTCTGCACACCCATGTTTATCATAGCACTATTCACAACAGCCAAGATATGATTTTGGATTTCTGACACAGAACTGTAAGAGAACAAATGTGGGTTGTCTTAGTCTTAAGCCACTAAGTGTATTGTAATTTGTGATAGCAGCCATAAGAAACTAATACACACTAATACATACTCTCCCTAGGTCTCAGCTTTCTCACATGTGAAAATGTGGATAATAACAAGACCTTCCAGGGTGGGTTTCATGGGGATTAAATAACTTTTCGCACAGGGAATTAGTATAACTAGGGAGAGGCAAGTGGGGCACTCTCTTTGGTCATAAAGTTTAAGCTGATGCCAAAAACACAGTAACCAAGGTAAATAATATTTGAATACACTATTTTATAAAAATCACAATTAATGCAAAAAATCCCAGTGACCTGAATATCAAATTTTTAAATAAAGACAGGACCAGTACTGATGATTTTTTTTCCTTTTTGTCTCAGGCTCCAACACAGCTCAGCATGATACTCTTAGTGATCCTGTCTTTACTTAAAATTTTGGTATTTAGTCCATCATGGACTTTTTGTATTAATTTTGATTTTTTTAAATATTGCATCAAAATAGTATCTATCTTGATGACTGAGTTTTTGGCACCCCTTTCATGTTGTTCCTGAGGTGAATGCCTTACCTGCCTCATGATAGCTCACCCTAAGTCCTGTACCCAGAGCAGTGCCTGGCACACACCAAGTGCTTCAACAAATGCTAGCTATTACTACTGCCCGCTTCTCCCAAGACCTCCACCAGGCTGTACAAGAAGTTCAGCCTTACAATCACATAACAGAGATAAAGCAGACTTCTCCAACCTAATGAGCCCACCCCAATCTATTGCATTTTTATAGTGGGGAGCTTAATTCTCTCACTAGCACCGCTGAGTGCCAAATCCCTTCTGTTCACTTTCCCTACCCTACATCAATCCTCGGAGCTAGATCCTTAAACTAGTTACAATGATGAGGAGAGAGGAAAGGTAAGTTGAATCTCTATCTCCATTATTTTCTGATATTAATCAGTGTGACAAGTAATAATCAGAGGTAACATTAATTGAGTGGTTGGTGCAATGTTCAGTGTTTTACATGAATCCAAAACTCTGAGAGGCTCGTGCCTCCATTGTACAGGAAATAAAAGTGAGATTTAAGTAATTCACAGCTACAGAATGAAACACCAAACTCACTAGCACCGCTGAGTGCCAAATCCCTTCTGTTCACTTTCCCTACCCTACATCAATCCTAGGAGCTAGATCCTTAAACTAGTTACAATGATGAGGAGAGAGGAAAGGTAACTTGAATCTCTATCTCCATTATTTTCTGATATTAATCAGTGTGACAAGTAATAATCAGATGTAACATTAATTGAGTGGTTGGTGCAATGTTCAGTGCTTTACATGAATCCAAAACTCTGAGAGGCTCGTGCCTCCATTGTACAGGAAATAAAAGTGAGATTTAAGTAATTCACAGCTACAGAATGAAACACCAATGCTGATTTTTCTCTGGGTTCCATGCCCCTCCCATGTGCTCATTTGCTCCACGTCTATAAGA
>NW_007773620.1:4086-4360 GCF_000696425.1 Galeopterus variegatus | reverse complement strand
GAGCCTAGGAGAGTCGTTCCAACTGGGGGGCAGATTCTGATGGGGGTCTAGTCTTCCCCAGATTCCTCTGTCCTCCCTGTCAGAGGCAAAGGGAGGGGAGGTGGATCCTAGGAGTCAGGATGGGTAAGGAGAGGCATCTACCAAGGTATCCCATGAGTCACTCACCAAAATGGAGAAAGAAAGCTCATAATTCAGGGAGACAAGGACATGCAGGCATCCAAGTGACCAGGTAAGGAAACACAGAGTTTCTTGTAGGTTTCAGATTGCCTGCAAC
>NW_007773620.1:0-3518 GCF_000696425.1 Galeopterus variegatus | reverse complement strand
TTTTTTTTTTTTTAACCTGCAATATACAGTTGAAAAGTGATCGTGCATAGGGATGGGCTTGAAGGCAATTGTCTTAGCTCATTTTCTGCTGCTGTAACAGAATACTACAGATTTGGTGATTTATAAAGAAAATAAGTTGCTTTATAATAAGTTCTGGAGGCTGGGAGGTCCAAGGTTGAGGAGATGCATCTGATGAGGGTCTTCTTACTATGTCATAACATGGCAGAGGGCACCACATGATGACAGAGCAAAAGCATGCCAGCTCAGGTCTCTCTTTCTGTTTTTATAAAGCCACCAGTCCCATCATGGGGGCTTTATCCTGATGACTTTATACAATACTAATTACCTCCCAAAGGCCTCACCTCCAAATGCTGCCAACAGATGAATTTGGGGATTAAGTTTCCAACACATGAAATTTGGGAGACAGAACCAAACCCTAGCAGTGTATTACGGAGCTGACCAAATAGATCAGCATGGCTAATATAGAGAATGAATTTATTAACTGCTCTTTGCTAAGAATTTATTAATAATAGTGTCCAGGTAGTCTACACCCGCCAGGAGCTATGTTCTGAGTTCCATATGACAGCCCTACAGATGCGCAACACAGAATATCCTACCTTTAGGAAAACTACAACCTGACTCTGTGTAAACTTAAACCACTTATGAAAATGATGTTCTACAATGAGAGTGTGTAGAGCAGTGGACAAGACCTCTAAGAGGCTTTGAGAGGTCTGGGCCACTTCTATTTTTGCAGATTTTCGAATATTAAGCAAGTATAAAAAACAATAAAAAAGTTTAAAATGCAGAAACAAGGTTACAGAAACTGTGGTATATCTTAAATATACAGTGTAACAAATTAATTTTTAACAGCAAAAAATAAATAGGTAAATGACAAAATATAATTGCTCATACAATAATAGAATTTATTTTAAAAGTATTCATTTATAATGCATCAAAAGTGGTGTCGTTTGATTACAGTAACAGAACGTAGGGAAAAAGTTCTATGAAGGACAATTCAAAAATCTGTCAGTGTGTTGCTTTGACTGTATCTGTTATAGCCTCTTTAGAGGGTAAAGAAAAAATACGAGAATAGATACCTTTTGTGAAGGGGAGGTTCAAGCCAAATGCCCCAACATTCACCTTCAGCAGGGCCTGGTAGTGATGAGTTCTCTGAGCTGAACTGATTCCTGAGATGCCAACTAGAAGTGTGACCATAGGCAGTTCATCTACTCTTTCTTACGTGTGTTTCCCAATCTGTAAAACAAGCACAGATGATAACTGAGCTTCCTTCTCTCCAGCTCTATGTATCTATTATATTTTCGTATGCATGTCAACAGCACCTCTCATCTTATACCAGAAGGGTAAGTTGCTAGAATTTCCCTGGTGCCAGTCAACTGTAAAATCTTACTCATTCCTTTTATTACACTTCAATTCAGTCTCTTACTCTGGCTTCTTTTCTTTGCCACCAGCCAGCTCTTTAACAAACATTTCACGAGCTGTCCCAATAATTAACAACTAATTAACAAGAAGGCCTCTGCTGCTAGGGGTTGGTGCTTTCAAAGAGAAATGAGGAGGAAGGTTGCTCTGCTTTCTGTATTCACAAAGTCTGGCCATTGTCATTGTAATCTGCTGGAGATGGCAGCTCCTGAATAGTGTGAACAATCTCATTAAAGATCTCTGCTGGAACAATCAATTCACTGTCACTGGACCATATCGATCCTCAAGAGCTGTCATTGAGTTCCAGGGTGTTTGTAAAAAATTGACAACCGGAAGTGTGCTTCAGTTTGGTCTATTTATTTCTCTGAGAAACATGTTATAATTAGATGGTATCTAAGTGGCTCCCTCTATTGCTCCTGCAGGCTGGAAATACTGACAAGAAGTTTTCTGACAAAAGTTGTAGCAGGATGCCCTTTCTAGATACACAGGACCAGCATACAAAACACCTGCCCGTTACTCTGCCCCTTTCTGAGATGCCTCTGAATATTCATCATGTCCCCCTCTATGAAATTCCTTAAGTTTCAAACCTTGTATCATTTGGTCTTGCTCCCCTGGCTGCAGCTGACTGGACCAGGGATGAGCACATGACCCAAAGGAGACCATCTATCCAGTGACCGAGGAGAGTGGTTTGGGTAAGAGAGAAAATATGACTTACCTGGTGGTGGTAGAAGCAATGGAAGCAGAAAGGAGAGCATGAAGTCACCACGGCAGTGAATCACCAAACGGGGTAGCAGCAAACCTCTGGAAACATAGCTGGTCCCCCAAGCTGTACTGTGCCCTGAGCAACAAGCCAATTTTCCACTGAGACTCACTGAGACCCTGCACAGTGAATGGGAGCAAGCATTGCATGCCCTCATTCGGATGTCTGTCACCTAGGCATGCTGCCGTCCTGCACAATCACCACTGAGAGAACCTGATGCCAAGATTCCACTGCCAAGGAAAACACCACCTTCCTGAAGTTTATAGGATAAAGCATTGAGTTCAACTTCATTCCCTGAAATGATACCAAAAATAGACCCACACCTATGCACATTAAGCCACACATTGAACTTGCCTTATTCTACCTGTACCATGGTACTTTTGGACAGAGGAAAAATATAAGTTGAAGATGGTGCCATTTTAGTAGAACTAGTTGGATGATAAAAATGAACAATAATGACCAAAGTTAAAGCAGAGGCTTAGCTTCTGGAAATGCGGGCTCCTGACAGCATTGCTTTTCATATTTACAGGTGGTCAAAGGACAGGTATGGAACGTCATCACTTTCCACATTAGGTTCTTATGAAGCCTACAGGTCTGCAATGCTTGAACCACTACACTATACAGGAAATGCGGGCTCCTGACAGCATTGCTTTTCATATTTACAGGTGGTCAAAGGACAGGTATGGACCGTCATCACTTTCCACATTAGGTTCTTATGAAGCCTACAGGTCTGCAATGCTTGAACCACTACACTATACAGGGAGAGATGTAAACAAGGATGTCCTCTGTGGCACTGTTTATAAGAGCCAAAAGTTGTAAGACAATCTATATATGCGCCGTGCAAATGGTTGAATAAGTAGGTATTGGTCCATCCATATTGTGGATTAACACACAACAGTTTGTAAAAGTGAGATTGACCTACCCATACTAATACGGAGTGATTCACAAAACATATTAAGTAAAAGAAGACTGTGTGCCATCAAGTTGCTCTCAATAAAAGTAAAAGCAAAACTATACATTTGTGCTTTGCACACACACACACACACACACACACACACACATATATATAAACATATAAACAAGCAGAAAATGGTCTGGAAGGATAGATCCTAAACTACTGGGATATATCTGGGGAGGGAGGTAGAATGGGGTATAAGGCAAGGGAGAGGTTTTCACTTTACTATGTATTTTTGTGTTGTTAAATATTTATAACAAGAATATATTCTTATATTTCTTATTTAATACAACATTTTTGGAATTAAAAAAAAATCATTAATATACTGATATCTCCCAAAGGTCTGCACGGATGTCTATTTGTCTC
>NW_007773619.1:2683-4360 GCF_000696425.1 Galeopterus variegatus | reverse complement strand
TTTTTGTGAGAATCTCTGTCGTTTGCATCTGTGTGTATAATTTGAATATAAAATGGGACAGTGGATAGCTGTGTCTGTTCTGCATGTGTTTATGCGGACTTGGAAGAAAGAGAGAGATTAAAATATTTTGGACACAGTTATAACAAAGCTGTTTGGAACATGGGTCTCTACTTTCCAGAAAAACAGGGGTTTATCTTATTAACAGAGCATAGCAGCAGTAAAAGTATAAAGTAAAATCGCCAGCTAGATTGATCAAAATTAGTACTATTTATTAAATGACAATTGGGTGCAAAACGCTTCTCGATAATTCTGTGAAATAGATACTATTTGGTTAGCCTTGTTTTTCAGAGAATGAAACAGGTGCATAAAGATTACAGGTTTTACCCAAATTTAAANAAACATCATAGAGAGAACCAGTAAATACAGACGGTCTGTTTCAGAATTGCCTTCTAGGATTCTACCCAAACCAAAGACTTTAAGTCAAGGGAAACAGGAAAAGGGTGTGCTCAGGATTAACCTTCCCTTAACCTTTTCCCCCACCCCCCCCCGACTTAAGAAGAGGCTTGAGGGGGTGGAGAGGAAACGCTGGGAATTTCAGGTGTGCCCTGAAGCTCGCTCCCGCCGGGGAAAAGCGACCGGAAAGCCAGCGGACACTCCCCCCTCTCCAGGGACGGGGGCGCTTTCCAGGACGGTCCTACGGCTCCAGCGCCCTAGCGCATCCCGGGCGGAGAAAGGATCCTCCTCCCACGGCTGCGGGCAAGACCCTATTTTCCAGGACCGGCTGCGAGCTGACAGATCCGGGACTCCTAAGTCCACCCAGGAGCCTGGCTTCGCCGCCGGGCCGTTTCCCAAGCCTCCCAGTGAAGCCCGGCCGGGAGGGTCCCCCTTTTGTTCGCGGGCAGAGCGCGTCGCTGCGCAGCGCTGCGCATCCCCCCGCGCCGAAAGCCCCGCTGCGGGGGCGCTTCCCAGGGTGGGCTGCCCGCGTTCCCCGCGCTCCCGCGACCACCCGCTCCGGCGCGTGGATCCCCGACTGTCCTCCCCCTACCCCGCCCGAGTACTCACTTCTCCCCAGTCCCTCTGCTTTCCACGCCGTCTCCTCCACCGCCCCATAGCGCCTCAGAGGCTTCTCAGCTTCCAAATGGGTGGACAGAGATCGCTTTAACTCCATCCCTGATCCCCGCGGGCAGGACGATGGGTCTCCCTCTACTCCATCCCCGCCGCGGGCTGCAGGGAGGGAGGCGGCTCCAGCCAGCAACGTTTTAAGGGGCCGGCCGCTCGTGACGCCGCTCCATGTCTTCCGCCGCCAGCGCCCGGAGCGCAGACTGGTACCCAGGAGGAGGAGGGATGCAGCGCACATGCGCAGTGGAGGCTTAGTGGGGCAGGTTTGGGGGCTGGGTAGGGAGAAAGAGGGGCAGTTGACAACTCTGGGAAGAACATCAAAAACAACTAAAATAAAACCAACCCAAAGGAAGTAAGAACAAGGCCCCTGTCCATACTGGAGCTTTGCAGGGAGCTGGCACTGTGGGTGGCTTGTGATCGGTCAGTGGGCTGCTAGGCTTTGAGTGGGATTGGTGAGCCTGTCTCTATCTGTGGGCGATGCATCCATCTTTGTGGGGAGGGTGAAGTGTGAGTGTGGACCTAGATCTGTGGGTTCTGTGCTTGGCTGAGTGCATTTTT
>NW_007773619.1:0-1943 GCF_000696425.1 Galeopterus variegatus | reverse complement strand
TTAAAATTATAAAATATTTAGAACTGGATAATAATGAATGCCACATATCAAAGATTAAAAATGTAAGACTAAAAATAAATGGGCTAAGTATTCAACTCAAGAGGTTTTAAGATCCCCATTCTGGCCACCCCCACCCCTCATCCCCCAAATAGAGGGAGAGAGACTTCAAGAAAAAAGAACAGATAAAGCCTGAGTGAAGTAGAAGAAAGGAAATAACAATAAGAGCATAAATTAAGGAAACAGAAAACCAAAAAGCGACAGAGAGAATCAACAAAACCAAAAGCCAATTCCTTGGGTGGAAGAAACTAATGAAAGAAGCAAACCTCTCAAGATTCATCAAAATAGACACTCATGAGTAATATTAAGAATGAAAAGGGAGACATAATACAAATATAGTATGATTTTTAAAACTTAGTTGAAATGGATAGTTTTCTTTTAAAAACTATCAACAGGTATTTGAGAAATAAAAAAGCAAATCTATCACTATTACAAAAATTGAATTTTAATATAGAAATTTATTTTCCTCCCCAGATTCACAAAGGCAACAGGCCCAGATAGTTTTATAAGTGAATTTTACCAAATAACAAATAATCCTTATTTTATAAAAGTTGTTTCAGAGCTCATTTCATGAAGATAGTCTGACCTTGATACAAAAACTAGATTAAAATGGTACAGTAAAAAATATTCTAGATTCATCTCAAACAAGTACAAAAATTCTAAATAAAAGTACATCATTAACAAATAGAGTTCATTCCCAAAATGGAATGTGACCCATTACCAGAAAAATCTACTGATACTATATTAATAGATTCAAGGAGAAAACTATTTGGATAGTTCAATGAATACAGAAAAAGCATTTTTAAAAATTAGCTGTCATACATATCTATATTTTTTCTTAGCAAACTAAGAATAAAAGGACATTTCCTTAACTTTCTAGAGATTAACTACAAAAAATCTACAGCAAACATCACATTTACAGTTGAACTTCCAGCATCATCCCCACTGAACCCAGGAACAAAACACAGATGCCTACAATCCCCACTTCTGGGAAGTACTAGCCTAGTTAGATAAGAAAAATAAATGAGGCATAAGAATTGCAACAGAAAAAACAAAACTTTCTTTTTCAGACAATAAAATTTCCTACATAAAAATGTAAGCAAATCCACAGATAAGCTATTGAAATAAATAAGAGCAAGGTTTTGGAAACAAGATAAAAATACAATAATAGTAGTATTTATGTACAACATTATTAATCAAACTTAAAATATAATCATAACAGCAAAATAAATTTCTCTTTGAGGAGAAAATTGTTATTTTATGTCATCTGGGACAATTAATTAATTATTTAACTAGTTTTATGTTGCTTCATTAAGCAACATAAAAAAACAAACTGGAAAAATGAAGGAATATATATACCATGTTCAAGGGTACAAAGAATCAGTATCATAAAGATGAAAATTCTCCTTAGTGCAATTCCAGTTAAAATCCCAATAAGGAATAGGATTTTAAAATAAACTTGGACAAGCTGATCCTAAAATTACATGGAAAAACAAAGATCCAGAAATAGACAAGACAGTGTTGAACAAAATTAACAAGATAGAGAGAACTTAACTACGAGACATCGAAACCTACTAAAAAGCCTTAAGATATAAGAAAAAAATTGAGAGCCCCCAAATAGACCCACACATATTTGCAAAGTTGGTATATGACAGAGCAGGTATTACAAATCAGTACAGAAAGGAGGGACTACTCAATACATCTTGCTGATATAATCAAAAAGACAGTGAATAAGGGCCGAGCCCGCGGCGCACTCAGGAGAGTGTGGCGCGGGGAGCGCAGAAGTGCTCCAGCCCCGGGTTCGGATCCTATATAGGGATGACCGGTGCTCTCACAGCGCTCACTGGCTGAGCGCGGTGCGGCCGGTCTCAAAAAGGACAAAAAAA
>NW_007773618.1:3791-4360 GCF_000696425.1 Galeopterus variegatus | reverse complement strand
CCTTGTCAAAATTTAGAATAAATGTAATCATAGTGAGTAGTCTTGAATGTTCAGTGTGGTCATTGCAAATAGTTCTGAACTTCAAAACACATTGTTTAGGGGTTGAGAATGCGGTTCACATGCCTATGCACGCAGCACCTCTGAGTTGCCTGACGCTTAAACTCAGATGCCATGCATGATAATAGACATTTTTCGTTCCACCAGTTGAGATAGGTAACATGATAAAACATCTTAGCATGAATAAATGCAGAAGACGTGACCAGCAGTGCTTTGGAAAAGCCATTCGTTCTGGATTCCTAAGTCATAATCCTCCAGTAAGAGGGTTTGAAATGCAGACTTGCTGGAAACAAATAATAGACTAAACATTGCATGCTCACATCCATGCCAAAAGACAGGATGTTACGGGAGCCTGACTTGCTGGCTTCAACCTCTGGCCTCTTGGAATACAGAGTGAAGCAGAATCTACAAGGCTGCAATCTGTGCACTGATTCAGCATGAATGCTTCAAACACCAGTGGACTTCAGAGTTAGAGCCAGCCTGGGGCTTGTGGTTTCCCAAATCCAGATACT
>NW_007773618.1:0-1779 GCF_000696425.1 Galeopterus variegatus | reverse complement strand
GATTTTCTGTCTGCCGCTAAACTAGCTCATCAGTCTACCATGCGATGTTCTGTTCTCCCACTTTCAAATGCTCCCGTGGTCATTTCAGTCTCTCACCCCTTCTTAGTTCTTGACCAAATTTTACATCTAAACTTGCCCATCCTACTCAACAAATCCGAAGTGCTGCCAATAATCAGCTGATTCTTTTTAGAAATAGTTTAACTCTTTAGGGATCTAAGCCTCACCTCCACTGCAAGCTGCCCATCAAAGTTCCTTCTAAATACTCATGGAGCCCTTTTGAAAGGTGTTCTGCTACAAAATTTTTTCTCTCTCATTCCATTACTACTCCCCCACTACTAATATTGAGTAGCTTGGCACATAATAAGGACTCAGTAAATGGCAATTGTCATATTATTATTTACAGATCATTCTTATTTGTTTTTAGTAAAGCAGGTTTCTTACAGACTTCTACTATGAAATATACTTAACCAATAGAGTAATTTTGCAAACTTGGGTGTCACAAATGTATAACATTTTAAAAATAAGATACATTTTAGAGTGGACTTCTCCAAGATTTTCTCAAATGATGAAGAATAGTTCCACAGTTTAATATGTAATGTCATTTTCTAAAATTAGGATTTGCTTGAATGTTACCGACTAAATAAGTCAATAAAAAAAGTTGAATGGCTGTGGAAACATTTTTGCTTGATCTCTTAATAACAAGAAAGACAACATGATATCGGTTCTTTATAAAGCAGCAATCATTTTGGGGAGAAGAGAAAGAAAAACATCCATTAGTTTGCTTGATGTGAAATACTGATGACCACAAAGCAATATTAGCAAATAGGCAAAATCATCAAAGGTCTAAATATTTTCAACTCTGGTTTCAAAGACTGGACTAGCAGGCCTCATTTAATTTTTTACCGAGAAACAAAGGTGAGTGTGTGGGTGTGTGGGTGTGTGTGAAACAGAGTGGGTCTTCTGACTATTCCAGTCATCTTTCTAAAGCAGCTAACCTTGACCACAAGGTTGATGAATCTTATTCTCTACTACCTGACAAGAGGGAAGGCCTGCTATTCTAGGTCAGAAAAGGACAGAAAAGTACTGATCATGGGATTCTGGTTTTCTTATTAAAACTACCTGTTCCAGGCAGAAATTTGCAGATTTTAGTAATTTGCTACATTTGCAAAGGCTTTTCTTACTTTTTGTGGATGTTGGTTGTCTCCAGTTTAAAGGAGTGAACTCAAGGGATTAGGGGTAGAGGATAGGAAAGAGCATGTAAGAAACATAAACTAGGGGAAAAAAGCATGTATTGAGCATCCACTATATTCCAGGCATGCTGCCAACTGCTTTTACTTACATAATGATGTTTAATTATCATTACATTATAGTAGATTAGTATTGTTATTTCCATTAAGTACAGGAGGACGCTGAAACTCATAGAGTAAGAGGCTTGCCCAAGTTCTCAGGGCTAGTGAGGGGCAGAGTTGCATTGTTTCTTGGTCTTCTGATTTCAAGTCTTATATTCTCTTCAGAATACCATAATGCCTGTGAGAGAGAGAAAAGAGGAAATTGGTATAGTTTTCCACAGCCAAACTCCTTGCATGCCCTTTGGGGTACATGGGGTCATGGTAAGAGCTCAGGCTTTGGAGATAAGACAGTTTGCAGTTTACCTGCAAGAATCCATCTGTTATTAAAATAGTAAAAATGGAAATATTTTTATATCAATTGGTTACTTGGTGCTGCTCTGAGCCCCTTCAGTGCTCCCTCTGCTGCCTCAGCCATTCCAGACCCTCCCAC
>NW_007773617.1:0-4360 GCF_000696425.1 Galeopterus variegatus | reverse complement strand
TGCTGCTGCTGCTTCTTTTTTTTTTTGGAGCCCGGCTGGTGCAGAGATCCAATTCTTGACTGTGGTGTTACCAGCAGCATGCTCTAACCTAGTATGCTAACTCGCCAGCCAGCCCTTGATTTTTAATGCCAAGCTTCCACCTCTTTACTTCGAAAATGAGGGAATGCTAATGAGTTCCTGAAAAGTTATGATCACAGTAAATCGTCCAGAATAGACAGCACTGGAGAGAGAGAGAATAATTATTATTCTCCTTCCTTCCGCAGTCTATATTCCCAAGATATTGTTAGCAGTCATTCTCTTTATGGGTGTCAATTTTGAACCTACAGAAGATACTTTCTTTGGGTTAAATCAGACTTCTGTTCTTAAACTTATCCCATTTCCTGAACCCTACAAAGTAGCTATGCCATTCTTCCTGATTGGCCATGTAGCCTTGGTTTAAAATCTTTCCTCATTCCAACTTCATGAGACACTCTTCTCCAAAAATCTGAAATAATTGAGTAGATCACACTTACTGATTTTTCACTTTTTGTCAGATATTATTTCATGCAGATGAATAACTTTCACAAAAAATGTGGTAGATTATTGTTCCAAATTATTTAGTACATCCCTATAACCATCTTAAAAATCCACGCCCATACCTGTTAGAATTCCATCACAAAAGCATACTTATGTGAGGGACATGGAATAAAGGGTTTATTATAGGAATTAGAGCATATGCAGTGCTGGGTGCAGATGCAGAAGTCTAACAGGCTGTCACGGGTGCATCAGGAGGTTAGTTGAAGTCACTAAAGATCAGCTGGGCTGGGTGTTGAGAAGAAAAGCTGCACATGAAGAGGGGGCACTAAAGGGCACACTGCAGCTCTCAAGGGAATTCAGAGGCCACTCACTCTCTCATCATCTCTAACCTCCACGGTGTGTGGTGTTCTCTACTCTAGATCTGCAGAAACGCTAGTGCAGGTACCGAGGAACCTGAAGGAGGAGAGTTGAGGGAACTGGAGGAATCATTAGCTCCCATTAACAAGGTGAGCCGGGAGGTGCCATACAGTATACGTGGCTGCAAAGGCAACTGCCTCCACTTACCATCTGCTCACCATCTAGCAGTCAACACACATGTGAGAACTGAGGCCACTCCCAAAACTTACAGTAGTTCTCACCAGAGAGTTGGAAGCTCTGAGAAGGTAGAAACCGCTCTCTTTCTTCTTGCAGAAACAACCACAAGTTGATTTAACACTGTGGGGTTCCTGCACAGGCTTCCTCAGACTCCTGGCAGTCAACCTACTCTGGATAGCAGAACAACTGTGACTGTGAGTGGCAGTTTCCAGTGGTTTTCTGACCTCTTTGTGGCAGCAGATTCTCCTGATTGCAGCTGCAGAAGTAAACCTGAAAGCTAATGGTGCACTCACCAACATTCAGTTCTGCAGCTTCTCCAACAGTTTTATAACAACCTAATTCATTGGTTAGAGCATGGTGCTGATGACACCAAGGTCATGAGTTCGGATCCCCTTACCAACCAGCCACCAAAAGAACCCCCAAACAAACAAACAAACCAAAACAAAACAAAAACAACAAAAAATAACCTAACCCACTGTATAAAATTTCCTTCTGAATTACATAGAGTTGTTTCTGGTTTCTTGATTGATGCACCTATCTCCCATGTCACTGTAGGTGTCTCCTTCAGCCACATGTACTAACATAATAATTCTCATTTTTAGAATCAAGCTCCATGAGTGAGCAGTTGGAGGGAGGGTCTCAGGGGCTTCGAGAATTTTGAAGGGGGAATGAATGGGCTTGGGATTCCTTTCTACCCTATGAGATTGTTCTCATTTCAAGGGTCATTCAATCACCCCCCACATCTTTTCAACATCCCTGTGGGTAGAGATTCCTAAACTCCCCTCCCTCTTTGTGGACATTCCTCAGAAGTGACTGCTTATCACTCCCAGAGAATAAGCCACAAATGATTTAGTGGCAGAACCAGATGGGAAGGGTAGGAAAATGTAAGACTTTCTGATTGACTCGTGTTTACTCCAGAAGCACTGCTAAAGCAGCACGTGTCATAAGTGCATGATAGCCCCCCTCTGTGTTACAGACTATCCTACAAGGTTTCCTCTGAGGATTTATTGAGTTATTCTCCCTCCCTCCATCCAACCAATTGGCTAAGTTTCTCCTGTTATGTACAAATTGAAGATGGGAGTGAGGGAGCCAAGGGAAGACATCGTTGGCTTCCCCCCTTGAAATGGAAGACATCCTTTTCAATCCCCTGAATGTTGTCTGAAAACTCACCTGATAAACACAAATTAATACAAAGAAAGCATTCGGATCCCTGTATCCTCCCACCACAAAAAAAAAAAAAAAAAAAAGGATAACAAATTTTATTATATCATAGGTTTACATGACACAGGAGCCTTCAGATTGAAGACCCAAAGATATAGAAAAAAATTGTCCATATTTATGCTTAAGTTCTATGAGGTAGGCATAGCCTCGCAGAAATGTGATTGGACAAGAAAAGTAAGATCTAATGTTAACAGACTGAGTGGGGAAACCCAGCAGGCCTGTCTGTTCAGATTCTCCTTGGCCTCTCTGTGTAGCATTCAGTCCTCCAAGGTATGGTGTGGGCCCTTTCTGGAATGGGTGTCTTATGACCTACAGTTAGACAAGGCGTGCCAGAGAATTTCTTTATGGACAACTCCAAGACAGAAAGAGGGGTAGGAGGAAGATTAGAGTATATCTATGACCCGCCCTGGGGAAGAGGGATTCTAGTGTCTACGGCTGCCTCGGTGAGAATGAGGCTGAGAGACAGGAGGGCGGGAGAAGGGCAGAGGAAAACTTTGTTTTGAGGCTGCTTCTGAGGCCTTCACTTTGGGGTATCACTTTCTGGGCCCCAACAGGACTCTGGCTCCGTCAATGAAGGGAAGCCCATGTGATCACCTGGGAATGTGTGCAGGAATCATTTGAGAGGCTGAGGCTGTCTTGGTTAACCCCTATTCACCCTCTGTCTCCTCCTCTTGGTTTTGTTTTATAGCTTTCTTTACCCCTTTCCTCTCCACCCTGTTCCAATTACAGGTAAAATAATCCAGACATCCAAAGAACGGCTTAGTGTAAGGGAGAGGAAGAACCAAACTGTTTTTCCTACTGTCACACTCAATACAGAATACTTCACTTCTGATCACCAAAACGTATGTGGGGTTCTCCCCCACACACCAACCAATTCTCTGGACACCAACTGGTTGTCCTACAATTTAACTCAATTCTGACACTACATAGCTGAGATGAGAGTCAGATCCCACAGGTCGAGGGCTCAGTCCCACAAAGCTGCCCTCCACTTCAGAGGCCAATTGCAAGTCATACGTTGTCACCTGTATGTCTGACCAACCAGTTATAAATCTGAATTTTCACTACCCCCTCCTAGGGTTTGATTGATTTCCTAGGAGGGCTCACAGAAATAAGGGAAACACTTATGTTTACAGGTTTATCATGTCAATAAAGGATATGATAAAGGATACAGATGAACAGAGAGGTACAGGACAAGGTATGTGAGAAGGGATGTGGAGATTTCACGCCCTCTCAGGATGCAACACCCTCCCGGTATCTCCATGTGTTTAGCAACCTGGAAAGCTTTCTGAACCCTGTTCTCTTGGGTTTTTACAGAAGCTTCACTACATAGGCATGATCGATTACATCATTGGCCATTGGTGATCAACTCAACCTCAGTGTCCTTGAAGGTAGGGGGTGGGGCTGAAAGTTCCAACCCTCTAATGGTGTGGTTGGTTCCCCTGGCAACCAGCCCCCATCCTGAGGCTATCCAGGAGCTCACCAAGAGTTGCCTCACTGGAACAAAAGATGCTCCTATCACTCAGGAAATTCCAAGGGATTTAGGAGCTCTGTGTCAGGAACCAGAGACAGAGACCAAATATTAGAACAAAAAATTGTCCTAGCACTGCTGTCTGCAAGGGTTTCAAGAGCTCTGTCTCAGGAAGCGGGTGGAACAGAGGTCACATACATCTTTCTTATTATATTCCAATAACACACTTAGCATATGGTCAGGAGGATGTCTTCCTTCATATGTTCCCAGGGAGGGTGAAATTTTCTCCCTGTATCACCCTCTCGTGCTTTCCTAAGAATAGGGCTACAGGCTGGGTGTAAGTGGACGTGAGCTAGTCTGAAAAGTCATGGGCTGTGTGAAACACACACTGGATTTCAAAGACTGAGTAAGGAGAAAAAAAGAAAGTAAAATATCCTATTAGTAACTGGACAGCTGGCAGAATCTATTATTAAAATTAATTTTAGGGCCGGCCCATGGCTCACTCAGGAGAGTGTAGTGCTGATAACACCAAGGCCACAGGTTCAGATCCCTATATAGGGA
>NW_007773616.1:0-4361 GCF_000696425.1 Galeopterus variegatus | reverse complement strand
GCACTCTACCGAGTGAGCCACGGGCCGGCCCTGAAGGACAATTTTTATAATACCCTTTTGACAATGAGAATTGTGGGTTGTGGCTCCAGCTCTAAGTATGTACTTACATATAATTGTAAGGTTTTTATTATTTTTTAAGTGTAATATACACTCTTCCTGATAATTGCTAAGTTCTTTTGTAGAAACAGAACTGAAAGGACAAGAAAAGACTAGGGATATCCGAATAAGTTCATAGATTGTATCAGTCTCAAATCCTAATTGTGATATTATTTTTTATTAATTTCATTCATTTTTAAAATTAGAGATATAATCCATAAACCGTAAAGTTCACCTTTGAAAAGTGTACAATTCAGTGGTTTTTTTTGTATATTCCAAAAGTGGTGCACCCATCACTGATGCCGGACCAGGCCCAATGGCTGGCCTCTACCCACCCCATCTTCTTACCAGGTTCTTGACTCTGCCACAGGAAAGAATTCAAGAGCAGAGCCACAGTAGAAGATGAAAACAGTTTTAATATAACAGATAAGAAATACAGACTTAACAGAGAAGGTGCGGCCTAGCTCCAGAGACTGAGCAGGGCCCACACTAAGTTTAATATAAAAGTAAATACACATTTAAAGTCTAGTACAGAGTGCAGGCTGACTCAAGCTCCTTGATGAAAGTTAAGTTTATTACAAAAAGAAAGCATACATACCTCAGCCAGGGAAGTGCAGGATGGCCCCAGGAAAGTGAGCAACCACTTTAATAGTTTTGCTATATAATACATATTTATGATATACAATGCGTATTCAGTTAAGGGGATGGTTCCCAGTTATATAACAGTCTTGCACATGCTCATTTATTCTGCTTTTAAGGCATGTTCATTGGTCAAATTCTTTCATGCACTGAACATATTCAAGAATATTCTGTGCTCTTTAGCACCTGTAGTGGTAGGTCATTCAAAGGATAAACTGCACTTTACTGAGCATGCTCAGCTGCAAGGGTTATATAACCCCTTTCTACTGAGCATGCTCAGCCACTAGATTTGCATAAGTCAACCCCCTGAGGTCTTAATTTCCCATGTTGGTATGGAAAATAGGTCCAACGGGCAACAATAACTCTCCTCTAGGTGAGGGCATAGAGGAGGGGCCTGAGAGCTTGGGGAGTGATTTGGTACTCAGGTATGTCCTGAAACCCAAACCCATGGAAATTGAGCATCTCCTATCTTATCCACTATCTAATTCCAGAACATTTTTATCACCCCAGAAAGAAACCTCATATCCGTTAGTAGTCACATTCCATTCCCCACTCTTCCCAGCCCCTGGCAACCATTAATCTACTTTCTGTCTCTATAGATTTGCATACTCTGGATATTTCATATAAATAGAATCATATGATATGTGACCTTTTATGTGTTTGGCTGCTTCTACTTAGAATATTTTTAAGATCCATCCACATCATAGCATGAATCAGTATTTCATTCCTTTTTATGGCTGAATAACATTCCATTTTGTGGATATAGGCTAATATGTTTATCTACTCCTCAGTTGATGGACACATGGGTGCTGCCATTTTTGGCTGTTGTGAGCAATGCTGTTGTGAACATTCAGTACAAGTTTTTGTGTGGAGGTTTGTTTTTATTTCTCTTGGTTATGTAACTAAGAGTGGAATTGTTAGGTCATATGGTAACTATGTTTAACTTTGTGAGAACTGCCTATTTTTCCAAAGCAGCTGTACCATTTTACAATCCCCCTAGCAATGTTTGAGGGTTCCAATTTCTCTACATTCTCACTAACACATGTTTTTGTGTTTTTGATGGTAGGCATCCTAGTAGGTGTGAAGAGGTTTCAGTTTGCATTTCCCAGATGGCTATTGATGCTAAGCATCTTTTCATTGCTTATCGGCATTTGTTTATCTTCTTTGAAGAAATGTCTACTCAAATCATTTGCCCAGTTTTAAATTGGATCTTTTTTTTTTTTTTTTTTTTTTTTGAGACTGGCCGCACTGCGCTCAGCCAGTGAGCGCTGTGAGCGCACTGATCATCCCTATATAGGATCCGAACCCATGGCGGGAGCGCTGCTATGCTCCCCGCGCTGCACTCTCCCAAGTGCGCCACGGGCTCGGCCCTGGATTATCTTTTTATTGTAGAGTTGTAAGAGTTCTTTACATATTCTGGATACTAGACCCTTATTAGATATATGATTTACAAATACTTTCCCCCATTCTATGGGTTGTCTTTTCACTTTCTTGATAGAGTTCTTTGAAGCACAAAAGTTTTTAATTTTGGTGGAATTCAATTTATCTGTTTTTTTTTTTCTTTTGTTGCTTGGGCTTTTGGTGTCATATCTAAGAAATCATTTCTTAAGCCAAGTTGTAAAGATTTACCCCAATGTTTTCTTCTAAGACTTTTAGTTTTACCTCTTACATTTAGGTCTTTGATCCATTTTGAGTTAGTTTTTGTATATGGTGTTATGTTAGGTAGGGGTCCAACTTCACTCTTTTGTATGTGACTACTAGTTGCACCAGCACCATTTGTTGAAAAGATTATTTTTTCTATTGAATTGTGTGGCACTCTTGTTGAAAATTCATTGAACATAAATGCGAGGGTTTATTTCTGAACTCATGATTCTGTTCCATTGATCTATATACTGTAGTTCTGCAACATGTTACCATTGGGGAAAGCTGGGCAAAGGGTGCAAAAGAGCTCTCTGTGTTATTTCTTACAACTGCATGTGAATCTACAATAATCACAATAAAATTTGAATTTCAAAATAGTAGAGATTTTCATGATACCTTCTAACCACCACCAACCCTCTCCCACTAAAAAAACTAAGGTTTCTTCCTAAGAATTTCCCCAGCCCTCCCCTGAGATGCCCTCTCTTGCCCTCCAGGTGGCACCAACTGTTTATTTTTAGCTCTAGTTATTCAGAAGCCAGAGCAGGAAAAGGCTGAAAGCCCCCTTGCCAGGCCCTGGCTGTCCACCAGAATGACCCAGGCAGTTTCAGAGTCCTGGGACTAGCCTGAGCATCCCCTCAATATAACAGGAAGACTCAGGACTACCCTTGATTTAGGGGTAACTTCCGGCTTCATAAAATGAGTTCTCCAGGGCTGGCCGCTTAGCTCACTTGGTAGAGCATGGTGCTGATAACACCAAGGTCAAGGGTTCAGATCCCCATACTGGCCAGCTGCCCCCTTGCCCCCCAAAATGAGTTCTCCAGTCAAAGAAGTGGTCACCTGCTTCTTGTCTGCTTGCATCCACTTTTGAAACCATTCAGCATTTATTGAGCACCCACTATTACATAATGCTTGTAAAACATAGCAAGTACTCTATCCATGTAAGCTATTATTAATGAAAAATAGACTTTTTTAGGATAAGATGATGAATATAATCTCCCACTCCCTTTGCAAACTGCGAGGTGTTACATTGTTTTTGTTTGTTTGTTTTTGGCGGTTGGCCAGTAAGGGGATCCAAACCCTTGACCTTGGTGTTATCAGCACCATGCTCTAACAAGTGAGCTAATCAGCCAGCCCTGTGAGGGTCTACATTGTGATAAGGTAGGATTATTATTGGGGCAGGGATATCACGATACAAGTGCTGGCATTTATCAAGGACTCACCAGGGGACGGATACTTTATGTATTTTATTCCTTAACCCACTCAATGAAAGTTCAAGGTAAACATCGCTGTGCTTTTACTGTCACTAAACTGGATCTTGGAGAGGTTGTGTACATTGCTGAAGGACACACAGCTACTGAGTGACAGAGCTGGGATTCAAACCTACGTTCCTGGGTTTCCAAAGACTGCTACTTCTCCTGAACCCCAAGACATCAACTGAAAGGAAAGCTCAGGGTGAAACCACCTTCAAAAAGGTTTGACCTGAACCTATAGTTGTTAGACAACCTGGGGGATCCGGTCAACCTCCTAAATATGCTTTTCTTACACGATTTTTTCTGGGCATGCTAACACAATCCTTCTTGTAAATGATTCCAGAATTTAGCAAGAGGTCTTTCCTAGATAACTTAATTCATTTTTTTCTGATCGGAAAAAAAAGCATATATATTTAGGGAGAGGGAACTTTAAGAAAATGCATCAAAGTAAAAAGAAAAGGAGAAAATCAGCCATTCTTTTTGTTGTTGTTACTTTTTTTATATTTGGTGCATTCAAAAGAACACATGTCACATATGTATGAGTTTTAGGGCATAATAATGCCATGAACACCCATGAACTCACTTCCCAAATGCAGATCCGGAACATAACCAATAACCAGAGCTCCTCCCCTGTGCTGTCATACCCTGTCCACCCCAGAAGTAACCACATCCTGAATTTTTAGTGTATTGTCTCCCTGCTTTTTTTTTTTTTTTTTTTTTTTTTTTTTTTTTCTT
>NW_007773615.1:2982-4362 GCF_000696425.1 Galeopterus variegatus | reverse complement strand
TACATGGATTAAAAATCATAATTCCAGATTTCTTTACATATAAAGTGGAATAGTCCAGCAAATATATCCACCTTCACAGACTTCAGTTCCATTCAATGATATGGCACATTCTGCAAAATTACCTAATCACACACACAAAATGTCTTGAATACAGTAAAAATGTATATGCAATAAAGGTAATTTACAATGAGAAATAAGGAAAGTAATTTATCTTGGCTGTGCTTCAGAAATTTAGGGTCAGTAGCCTTAGTCAAGATACGAAGCAGAGAGAGAGAAGCACAGCTGTCTCTAGGAGTGGGCAGGGTACGTACGATCACTGACGAGGCATGCATGCACACAGAGGATTTAAAACTGCTCAGTCTCGGGCCGGCCCGGTGGCGCATGCTACAGTGTGCCACTTGGGAGCGCGGCTGCACTCCCACCGAGGGTTCGGATCCCACATACAGACCGGCCGCTCACTGGCTGAGCGAGGTCTGGGAGCAACACCGAGGGTTGTGATCCTGTTGCCGGTCTCGGTCCGGTACGGGCGCGACACTGAGGGTTGTGATCTGTTGCCGGTCACGAAAAAAGACAAAAAGGAAAATAAATAAATAAATAAAACTGCTCAGTCTCACTATGAAAACTGAACGGAGTTAAAAGGAAATGCTGTGGCTTCCCCTATCCACCTCTGGATCAAGTCCACAATCTTACTTCATCATATAGAAAATACGATTGGCAAGGATCGCCAAAAATAGATCACTACTTGGGTAAATGAAACAAAATGCTTCACTAATCCCAATTCTTGGTTGCGCCTCTTGGACTAGAAGAGTTTTGTAGACAAAGAAGTGTTTCACAAAACTGAAATGTCATTCAGGTGAAGGAAAAGACATTTTCCATAAACACTTAAAACTTCACACTCCCTTACAGCTGAACCATTGTATGTTACAATAGTGAGGGTTAGGGTTCTGGGGATCCTTTAGCAGCAAATGCCAATTTAAAGAGCATGGGGTCTCATAGGGTTGATTTTCTTGCTGGCTCCTTCTTCTTCTTGTAGGGCATGAAAAGATTTCACTTTATCCCGCAGCTCAGTTAAAATGTCTATTTTTTGCTCAAGAATAACTTCAAGTTGTGTAGCCTGTGAATCGACATCACAGTCTACTTCCTCGGTCATCTCTAGGAGAGCCTTTTTGTCGTCTAACCATTGAATAGATTCCTGGACCACTGCCCTGTGATCTTCTACAACTTGTTGTTCCATTTCTGCCATTTGTGCGACAGCTTTGTGGAAAGTAAACATTGTGGAGAAACCTTCTTCTTCGTTTTGCTCACAAAGAAGTTTAAGATCATATATAGGATCATGTCATCTGCAAACAGGGACAGTTTGACTTCATCCTTTCCAATCTG
>NW_007773615.1:0-1982 GCF_000696425.1 Galeopterus variegatus | reverse complement strand
CAAAAAAAAAAAAAAAAAACAAAAAACAAAAAAAAAGTGGGGGGTTTGGGAGAGGAAGATATAACAACCACAATTTTTTTTGAAGTTCTTACAACAAGAAAATAGAGGGGACACACCTGGGTGGGAGGGGGGAGAGGGAGGACGGAGGGAGGTTTTGGTGACGGGACACAATAAATAACTACATTGTATATTGACAAAATAAAAATAATTTTTTAAAAAAAGTAAACATTGTGGAGAAACGTTCTTCTTCGTTTTGCTCACAAAGAAGTTTAAGATCATCTCTCTGACAGGAATTCCCCACACCCCACTGTGTCATCAGTCTGGCTTGGTGGATGGTGCATTATTGGATGAACATTACCCACAACAGTTGGGTCTACAGTTAATTCTTTCATCCTATTCACATATCTTAAAGTATTAAGAGTATTTTCACAGTATGCCATTCCTGGAGAGATTGTGGCAAGCATGCGGATATGAGAGTTTTCACCTATGAAGGAATGAGTGACTTTACTTGCTCAGAAAGGAGTATGAGGTTTATTGCTACCTAAAGCTCTAATGCACTCCTTGAGTGCTAAAGGCTTTTATTAATTTCAGTACCTTCAAGCCTAGTTTGCCTGTCCACATTGGAAGAGTCAACTCCTCTTTCGTTTCCAGCCAAATTAACAAAAGAAAATTTGCCACATAGTTTTCCTTTCCTTCTAAGAATAATCTGAAACACTGCATGGCTTCAGGATGAATATGCGTTTGAAGGTGTTTGACCAGATGTTCTGCGACTGTTGCCTATGTCAGTGAGTTTCAGTACATCTTCCACACATTTGACCTCCTGTTCCTGTAGTCCCACCACATAAACCTGCTGTTGTCCATCTTCTAGGACTTCTAATTTTGTTTTCCTTTTTAGCAAGTCAAGCACTTTTCCACTATAAGTTTCAGAAAAGGTTGCATCTACGTGAAGTTCTACCTTCGTATAGTTTGGCTTCTTTTGCACTAAAAAGACATCTGGAGCTGCTAATGCATAAATTCTTTTAGAACAATCTTGGTTCTTTCCTGAAAAGTCACCACCCATAGTATGAGTTTTTCCACTTCTCGTCTGCCAATAAGCAGAGCATGTAGCCATTTCCCTTTTGGATATAGCTTTTACTAGTGGTCTAGCAGTAAACCTGCAAACCATTTCATTAGGAGCCAAGTCATCAAAGGCATAATCAAAACAAAATGTTTGGTTTCCCAGGTACCTTGTTAAACCTACTTTTTCTTTTGGTTCATGTATCATCATAACGTCTTTACTAGGGATTGTGACTACATCAAGATCTTTCATTTGAGGTTTTTCTTTTAATTCAGTGATCATTTTCTTAAACACATATCCTATGTTCATCAATAGGGTCAGCTGTTGTTAATGGTCTGTAATTCAAACTTCCTCTGAAGTCTCTGATCATATACATTATTTCATGATTTGGATTTGTAGCATCAATATCATGGGCTCTTTGTTCTCTAAGTTCTTGCTGTTGCAGTCTTCTTTTTTTTTTGTTTGTTTTTCATGCAACTTTTCTACTACTCTTATGCAATTAGATTTTCTATGTGCTGAAAGAAAAGATAAGCATTTGGGGACTTAATAAAGGTGACCAAGAGAGAATACCAAGAGAGTCTAAAGTGACTGAATCCTGTTATATGATTTACATACAAGGGGATCCAAATCCTTCTCTGCAGCTTGACCTGGAGATATACATAAAACACTTTTATTCTGTTGTGCAAAGGAAGACTGTTCAGGAAGGTGACTAGGCCGTGCTCATGCAGAACCAGCCAGAGGGGGGTCATTCTTAACAGAAGCCACGATCTGTCGATTCTCTACAATTTTGTTTACTTTTGCTGAGGATGTTGGAGGTGGAGGTATTTCTGGACTGGGTTCAATTCCTTCATCAGGTACAAGGTCAGGGTTAAGTGAAACGATGCTCTCCAGGTCAGTCTCGTTACCTTTTATATTTCCATTTTCT
>NW_007773614.1:0-4362 GCF_000696425.1 Galeopterus variegatus | reverse complement strand
ACCTGCTGTTTGGGCCTGTCATCCTGCTCTTCTCAGTAATGTGGGAGGGAGGAAGTTCGCTCTAGCGAGTGTATTTCCATTGAAATCTGTTTTGATAAACTCAGACATCCTCAGATCTCCTGGTTAATGAGAGTGAGTGTCTCAGAGTTTGGGGTAGAGGAGGAAATAAATGGATAATAAAACAGTCAGGCTGGTTATCTTTCTTGTGATAAGATGTTTCTGAAGACAGGAAGGAAGGCAGGAAGGAATCGTGCAGCCTGGCCGTATAGACGGGGCGTGGAGCCCGACAGATCGCAGTGACAGCAATGTCTCTTCCAGCAGATCATCGTGACAGCTGGGGGGGCAGAGCAGGAGCGAGCGGGGCGGACGGACGCCACGGGACAGCCAGCTGCGCGGGGGACTGCGGCCTTAACCAAGTACAGTGAGGAAAGCGGGCAGGGAATTAGGGTGTGACGGGCAGCAGGGCGAAGGTAAGGGACAGAGGTGACTGGGGCTGGAGCCCCGGGAAGTCTGGCACGCCTGCAGCCTGGTGGCCCTGGCGTCTTTGGACAGTTGACCAACATAGCGAACCAGCAGGTCCGTCTGCATGCCACAGAAAAATGGCCATGATGACCCACATGGAGGCGGCAGGAGGGGTCCGATGGGCTGGGACCTCCCGCGAGAAGGGGCCCAGCGCAGGGGACAAACAGCTCGTTCACAGGACGTTGTCTTCCTCAGGGACAGACCTGCAAAAACCTCTGGAGCTAAAGGAAATGAGCAAACCACAGCCAGCAGTGGCCTTTCTCGGGTGGATGACAGTGACCGAGGTTGTCCAGGGGAACTGGCCTTGACGTTACTTTGTTGGGAGACACTTCAGCCCCCGATGCCAAGGCCAGAGGTCCAGTCACAAAGACAGGGCAGTGAGTGTCATTGAAGGTCCGAGGGAAGGCAGGGCTTTACTTGAGCACGGCAGACTTCCAGAATCATGGACGGTGACCCTATGGGAGGCACCAGCCAAGTCCCAGGGATGCTGGAAGGATAGAGAAGACTCACCCCCACGTGCTGAAGTGGGCTGCTCAGCCAGACACAGCGAACGGGGAAGACTTCATTCATGTCGCCTGTCTGGGATGGCCCCAGCCCACCTGTTGCTGAGCAGGTGCAGGGTTGGGCTCAGCCATTGGCGTGCTCAGGCCTCCTCTCCCCCTTCTGCTCCATGCCATTGCTAAGTTCTTACCTGTGCCTACAACCTGTCATTCTCTACTTCTATGGACTTTTTAGAGGTTTCCCAGCTCTGGCGTATCTTTTTGTCCCCTACCATATAGTGTCCGAGTCATTGCCTGTATACTTTGGGTGCGCCAGGGTGCCCGGGGAGTCAGTGTTGTGGTTAGCGGGAAGTTCAGAGTAGCTGAGTCCAAGAAAACTTACTCTCAACTTTCTAAACTGAGAGTCCACTTGAGACGTGGGGCTGTGATCAGATCTCCCGTGGACAGTTTAATATTCTCGTGGTCTGTGCCACCAGGGCTTGTGGGTCCTCTCTGACAGTGACCAGACTCATTGGAGGAATAGGGGTGTGGGTCAATCTTTCCCAACCCAGAATATACCTTGGAGGCTGCATGATTTCTTATCATTTGCTCATATCTTCTTATTTATGAGCAACCTCCCCCTCCCCCATGCTCCAGGCTCCAGAGGGTCACCTTGTGTCCATTAGGAAGCATTTGGTGGCAAGTAATGAAAACCCCATGTATGGTGGCTGAGACCACAATGGTGAGTCCAGAAGAGGGTATGGCCAGGGTTTGTTCACAGATTGGTGGCATCTCTGCCCTTTCCCTTATGGTTATAAGATCACAGCCAAAGCTCCAGGAATTGTGTCCCCATAGTAAATCCTACACAGGGATATAAGGGGTGCCAGGAAGCATTTCTCCAATATATCTCCCTCTGTCTCCCCAAGTCATCAAATCACCCCCAGAGGCCCCTGCAGACTCGCCCTCGGCTCTCAGTGGCCAAAACCATGCCCTGTGTCCACGCCACTCAAAACTGCAGGGGAAGCTGGGAGGGCAAGTGTCCAGCCTTTCCAGCCCCTGTAGTGGGAAGCAGACTGGGGGAAGGGCCAGAGGTGCGTGTGGGGAAGGGACAAGGCTCGGCTCCCTCCCTCTGGGCACGCAGTGTCCCACGAGGGACAAGGGCCTCCCTCCCGGAAGTGGTGGCTTTTGCAGTGGGCTTTGAAGAGTCAGCAGGAGTTCAGCAGATGGTAGCAGCAGGCACAGAGCGTGTTCCAGGCAGACGTAAAAGTAAAAGCAGAGAAGAGCACGCCTCTGCCGTGCCCCGTGGGTGCCTTGTCATCTGACCGACGGCTGGCTCACCGCAGCAGGGGTCGCGCAGCCAGGCTCGCGCACAGCTAACCCTGCTGTCTCACCTGTGCGCGTGCACACAGATGTTCCTGCGCCCGGTTTTAGGTGTGGGTCCTTTCCTTCCTCCAGCCCCACTCAGCCCACAGTGTTGGGCCCACTGTTTCCAGTTTGACGGAGCAGAATTGACCGGCAGAATCTTCTCTGAGCATCGAAGGTGCCCTCCCTGTAGCTCAGATTTTGACAGGACAGTAAATCAGGGATTCCTTCTCCAGAATGTGCTGCTAGAAGCAACACCCCTCACCCAAGGGTCCTTCCTTTCTCTCAGGTATCGTCTGGGTGGGGAGTGCTGTGAAGCAGTCAGGGACCAGCCCCCACCTGGCCAGTGACTGACAGCTGTTCAGTGTCCTGCAGTCCTAGGACCAGGCTCCAGCCCCACGCAGCCTGGCTTTGCCTCCGGCTGTGCACTCTTGTGCCAACCACCTGCCTCTCTGCACCTTAGTTCCTTCGTCCATAAAGTGGGAGTCATAACCTAATAGCAGTGCCCACCCCAGACGGTCGTTATGCAGATTCAGTTAGTTTAACATGTCAAGCACTTAAAACAGTGCCTGGTATACCTAAAGCACTCAGTGACTGTGAGCATAATTATTATACTAATTACTCTAATTATTAATTATTACCTATTAATTATTATTTATTTAGCCAGAATTGCAGTCTATGACCTCTTTGAGCCAACCTAACATAAAAACCTAGACACAGTAACAGGGGAAGAGGGGATGTTTCTTTGTTTTTCAGAAAGGACTTTATGATCCTTCCGACCCTTTCTAGGGCATCTCACAGGTGACCTCATTTCTAAAATGCTTTCTCTTCATACCTCTCTCAAAGCCCAGCTGTTAGAGTAAGCCAGGCACACCTGTATATGGTAGGTAATGCAGGAGGATTAAGACTTTTCTTAGCTTTCATTAGACATAGTTATATGCCACATACATGTATTATTTGTGTTGATTCAAGTGTCTTTAGACTATTTAGAACATGTCTTTAGATACTCCAGCTTGTCGCCTGTTTTTGCAAATAAAGTTTTATTGGGACATGGCCCTCCCGTTTGTTTACATGTTGTCATGGCTACCTCTGCACCAGACCCTGGGGGGGGGGTAGTTGTAACAGGGACCAGCTGTCTGTACACAAAGCTTGGAATCTTTACTCTCTGGGTCTTTGCATGAAAAGTTTTCCAACCTCTGATGTAGAACGTTTGTAGAACTCCTTTCAGAGGGCTTCATTCATGTGTTCCACATTAAAATGTCGTCTTCATAATTTTAGCTACTTTTAGAATTGCCTTTTTGGTGAAACTAACCTCTTACTAAGCATCAGCACTTGGAACAGAAACAAAATGTTCTGCGGCCCTCAAGTGGAGGCTGGCGGTTGGGGTAGACAAGAGTGGCGGCCAGGCCTCCCCTTCTGGCTTGGGCCTGGCCCTTCACTGTAGAGGTCAGTGGCATTCAGGTTGGGCAGGTGGGCCAGGTCAGGGGACTGTGGTTTCAGGGGGAGCTCTCCAGCCCCTCACTCAGCCCTGAGCTCAGCCCTCTCTCCAAAGCCTGGGATGCTGGTGACCCCCATGCCGGGTCTGATTTTGTGGAAAGGGGTGGTCTCTGGTTTTGTGGAGGGTATCTGCTTCTCACCCTGTCCGGGGGGACTTGAGGACTGGCCTTGCAAGAAGAACCCAATGGCCTGTCCTGGGGCCCGCTCGGTGTGGTCTTTTTGGGCAAGCTTTGAGACTGACAGATGGGGCTGGCCTGGCCTGTCATTTTAATTAACGAACGAAGGGAAAGTCACAAACAGCCCCTTCCTGCACTTGCAGCAAAATGCCAGACAGTTGTACTGTTCCGGGGTTTTTTTTTCTTTTTAAAGAACATTCAGTTCAGAGTGGAAGACTGAGGTTTAAGAGTTGGCCCTGCCACCGGCCAAGCAGTGTGGCCCTGGGCTGACCCTCTCCCAAACAGCTGTGTCAACTTTACAATGCCATTGTCAGCCGTGGGGGGGG
>NW_007773613.1:0-4363 GCF_000696425.1 Galeopterus variegatus | reverse complement strand
ACCACTTGCTCTCCCCCCACTCCGCCCCCCAGGGAAAGCCAAGGGAGAAGAGGGCGTTTCCAGCCTCGTGACTCATTCAGTTTGACCCACAGTGGTGCCAAAGACACAGTGCTTACTGCACGATTGTAAGGCATCACTCCCAGGTCTAGGGAAGGGCTGTGCCACGAGATAGGTTCTTCTAACCTAATGTTCCTGCTTGGGGGGATGGATAGGGCGTGACCATTCCTTTAGGCCCCTTCCCCACCTCTTATGCAAGGGACCTAGGACCTGCAGCACATGCACACTTCCCCACCTATTTCTGTGTGGGTCTTGGACAATCGTCTGTTGGTTGTCTCTGCCTCTCAGACAAAGGCTGCCTGGTCATGGACACTCTCCATTTGGAAGGTGCCCAAATACTAGCTCTTAAGGGCACATGGTTAGTCTCCTAGGAGGTCTCCCCAGTGTTCAGTCCCCTCATGGGAAAACTGCTCCATCTTAACTGTTTCCCACAACTCCTTAGTTCCTGCCCATGGTTCCCTGACTTGGCCATGAGTTCTTTTCAGAGGAGAGCCAGCAAGATGGCTCAAGCCTTCTTGAGTTCATTTGACTCACTCATTTTCCCGGTGAGTCACATGGCCCCTGGGGTGTATAACCCAGGGTGGGCTGCTTTTCTGGGTCGCCCAGCTGTGGTGCAAGTGCAGCACACTGGGCAGTTTCTTGAGCCTGCAGAGACCAGCTCACAATGAATCTTAGGCTTCTTTTGTCCCTTGCTCCCTATTTTTTAAAATTAATTTATTTATTTTTATTATGAATATTCATGAGATACAAAGCTAATTGTCTTCCCTCAAGCCCATGATGTGAGGACCAAATTCATACTGGGGGAATACCCATTACCAGAAATTACTTTAGTACCCCAGGTCCCCACCCAATTATCCTCCAACCTCCCCCTCTCCCTCTCCCTCCCAATCCACTTTGTTGCCCTAGGAATGTTACCTCCCTCTGTAAGACCATCGCACAACTGTGGTCTTTGTTTCATTCCTACCTTTCTCTCTTAGCTCCCACATATGAGTGAGCACATGCAGTATTTATCCCTCTGCCCTTGCTCCCTATTTGTAAGTAATAAACCTGCTTCATATAACTTGGTGCATGTGAGTCCATTCTGTCTCACTGGACGCAGGCACTGGTAGCACTTCAGTCCAAGATACAGTGGGCAGAAGTGTTTGGACTACTATTCCTAGTGGTTGGTATAGTGATAATCTCTGCTATCCTCCACAAATAGGAATCCTCCCTTGGGACTGACTGGGTATTAGTGAACCTTATTCAGAGAATGGGTGCTGTGAATAGGGTCCAATCTGATAGAACCTTAGCTTTCTGGTGAAGTGGGATGGTGATAACCCCCAGCATTTTGCCCAGGGCAGAGATGTCAGCCTGTGTGTGCAGGGGCTGGACATGTAACTGGATGAGTTATGAAGAAGGAAGGATAGGACATTGGTCACACACGTGCACGCGTGTGCGCGCGCACACACACACACACACACACACAAGTGAGTTAGCTAGCTGCAGGGACTGAGGCGGAGAGAATGGAATGTGGAAACAAGGGTGTAGCACATGATCCCCGGGATTTGGGCACTTATGTGATGGCTCATTCCCAGGCTGGGGAGCTTGGGCACTGAGTACTCCAGTTGGCCCTGTGGCACTTGAGAGGGAATGGCAAAGAGGTCCTCAGACAGTCCCTGGGGCACCTGAGAGCGAACCAACACGCACAGCACGGGCCTTCACAGAGGGCAAGACTCACTGTGTAAAGGAGGAGGGCCAGGGAAGTCTCATGCAGCCTGGTTGATATGCTTGTTTAATAAAGGGACATTGCAGACCCAAATGTCTTAGACTGAATGGTGCAGTTAGGAGCAGGACCAATGTCTTCGAGTCCTCACCAGAGGCCAATGACTCTATATTCCCATCAAGATAAAAGGAAAAAGGAAGGGAATTCAAACTTTTCTGGGGCTCTTCAACACTAGAGCATACATAACAATATTTCCAGGTCCTGTTAGGGGAAAAAATTAAACTGATGACATCTGGAGGTTTGGGGACAAACAGGGTAACCCATGGTGCTTATTTGCTTCTGGTGCTAAACTGCTTAAGGGTCAGACACTTTGGGCCATTCAAGTGCCTGTGACTGTGGTCCCCACTACTGTGTGCATTGTAGACATTGACATCTGCTTGTGGCACAGAACATCACTGCTGCCCCAGGGGGCATGTCCCTTCACAGCTAAGCATTCCAGCCACAACAGTGGGACATATCTACTCCTTCCTGCCACCTATGCTCCCTGAGCTCCAGTGGGTTATTGAACAAGAGCAGTACTACATATTAAAGGGGGAACAGGCCATTATTTGGTTCATTAAAATCTTGCTAAAGATAACAATGTTACAAACTACCCCATCACAATGTAACTGCCCAGTTTGGCTAGTCAAAAAGGCCTTTGGGGCATGGAGACTAACAGTGGACTATTGCAGGCTGAGTGTCAAGGCCATCTACCTGGGCTGGAAGCTAAAAAATTATCCCAGATATAGTCAAGCAACAATTTTTAACCCTGGCATCACCCACTAACAGAAAGAAGGCCCAGCAGCTGGGTTCTGAAGACAGTATGTATGCCACCTGAGTGTTCTTTTGGTCCTCTAGTTAAAGTGACCAACAAAGCCTACAACATCGAATGGGGCCCTTTGCTACGGCAGGTCTTAGAAGCCATTCAACAAGGCTTGGCTCTGGTACTGCCTTTAAAACCTTTAGAGCCTGCTAGCCCCGTGGAGTTACAGGTGTCCCCAACCTGGAGTCTGTAGCAACAGAAAGCTGACACTGGGGTGCACCAGCCTCTCATATTTTGGACACATAATTTGCTAGAGGCAGCCACCAGCTGTGACTCTTCTGAATGGCAACTCCTTGCTTACTATTGGTCACTGGTGGACACTGAATATCATGTCCAGAATGCCACATGGGATGCTGCAACATGAACTGCCCACTGTCATTTGGGTACTCACAAACCCCACCAATAAAATTGGACAGGCTCAACAGAGCTCAGTTATCAAATGAAACTGGTACTTTTACGATCAGGCCCTGCCGGAACTACAAAGTAGGCTCCATAAAAAGATGGCTGGCTTGTCAGAAAGGATGAAGCAACCCATAGAAGATGACTTGGCTCCTCCTGTGGCTACCTGGAGCCCAAAATTCTGGGACATGCCTGATTTACTGACAGCTCTGCAAAACAACATGCAGATAGGGCCCACTAGGCTGTAACTGTCATCTGACCACAGGATGGTCATGTTTTGACTGAGACTAAACATGGACATTCTGCCAAATAGACCAAACTCCATGCAATGTTGATGGCCATTCAGGCCACCTCTACCACTATATCTTGCTGTATGTTTACCAATTTATAGGCCATTGTTAACCTAGCCATCCGACCAGGAAGATGGCAACTAAGTGACTTAACTATTAATAGATCCCCTGCATGAGGATAAAGACTATGGCAACAGCTTGCTGCCTGGAAGGGACAAACATATATAACTCGTGTGAATACTGGGACTACCATAGATGCCCTTGAGAGGAACTTATGTCATGTTTTTAGAAACCCCCTGGGACTTCATTCTGACCAAGGAACATTACTGTTCAAGAAACACAATGGGCACACTATCATGGAATATGATTGTCTTTCCATGCAGCCTGTCATCTGCAGGCCAATGGAGCTTTGAACAATGGAATAGCCAACTCACACAGCAACTCAAAAAAAGACATAAAAATGGCATACTAGCAGTGGGGTGCCTTTGTCTGACTAGAGCAGTATGGACACTAAAGTCTGCACTGCAATTCAAGGAACACATGGCACTGCAGCACATGTTGGGCAACACTGAGCTTGGTGGGGTGGAGGTGGACCAGGAAGCTGCCTGATTAGGCTGCACCTGCAAAATCCTAATATCAGTATTTCCAACCATTTTTTTCCCTTTTTTTTCCTTTTTTTCCCCTTCAAGGAAGCTGCCTGATTAGGCTGCACCTGCAAAATCCTAATATCAGTATTACCAACCATTTTTTCCCCTTTTTTTTCCTTTTTTTTTTCCCTTCAGAGTGTATTACCTGGGAGTGGATTTGCAATTCAGGCCACCACAGTACCCACACAGGGTCCCCCACCAATTATAATCTGGTGGTGATTATAATCCCCCAGTGTTCTCCTCCTATAGGCTCCCATAGGTGTGGGAGACAGAACCAAGGAATATGAGGATGTGAGGGCCCCTCTCATGGTGCCAGGGACATCTGATCTTTAGAGCTGGGTGGAAAACATTAGCAGACATGTCAAATTTGTGCAGGACATGACCTCCCTTTATGGACTGGATGACT
>NW_007773612.1:7133-8014 GCF_000696425.1 Galeopterus variegatus | reverse complement strand
AGACCGAGCTCATCGACCTAAGTAAACTCATCAGACCGAGATCATCGATCTAAGTAAACTCATCAGACTGAGCACATCGATGTAAGTAAACTCATCATACCAAGCTCATCGATCTAAGTAAACTCATCAGACCAATCACATCGATCTAAGGAAACTCATCAGACAGAGCTCATTGATCTAAGTAAACTCATCAGGCCGAGCTCATCGATCTAAGTAACCTCATCAGACCGAGCTCATCGATCTAAATAAACTCATCAGACCGAGCTCATCGATCTAAGTAAACTCATCAGACCGAGATCATCGATCTAAGTAAACTCATCAGACTGAGCACATCGATGTAAGTAAACTCATCATACCAAGCTCATCGATCTAAGTAAACTCATCAGACCAAGCACATCGATCTAAATAAACCCATCAGAGCAAGCGAATGGATCTAAAGAAACTCATCATACCAAGCCCTTCAATCTAAGTAAAGTCATCACACCAAGCTCATCGATCTATGTAAACTCATCAGACCAAGCACATCAATCTAAGGAAACTCATCAGACCGAGCTCATTGATCAAAGTAAACTCATCAGGCCGAGCTCATCGATCTAAGTAACGTCATCAGACCGAGCTCATCGATCTAAATAAACTCATCAGACCGAGCTCATCGATCTAAGTAAACTCATCAAACCGAGATCATCGATCTAAGTAAACTCGTCAGACCAAGATGATTGATCTAGGTAAACTCATCAGACATAGTCCATTGGTCTAATTTAACTCATAAGACAAAGCTGTTCGATCTAAGTAAACTCATCTGACCAAGCACATCGATCAAAGTAAACACATCAGACCAAGCACATCTATCTAAGTAAACTCATCAGACAAAGCACATCGAT
>NW_007773612.1:5541-6408 GCF_000696425.1 Galeopterus variegatus | reverse complement strand
GCTCATCGATCTAACTAAACTCATCAGACCGAGATCATCGATCTTACTAAACTCGTCAGACCAAGATGATAGATCTGGGTAAACTCATCAGACATAGCTCATTGGTCTAATTAACTCATAAGACCAAGATGTTCGATCTAAGTAAACTCATCTGACCAAGCACATCGATCAAAGTAAACTCATCAGACCAAGCATATCTATCTAAGTAAACTCATCAGACTAAACTCATAGATCTAATAAACTCATCAGACCAAGCTCATTGATCTAAGTAACCTCATCAGAGAAAGCTATTCGATCTAAGTAAACTCATCAGACAAAGCCCTTCGATCTAAGTAAACTCATCAAACCAAACTCAACGATCAAAGTAAACTCATCAGACCGAGCTCATCGACCTAAGTAAACACATCGGACCGAGCTCATCCATCTAAATAAACTGATCAGACTGAGCTCATCGATCTAACTAAACTCATCAGACGGAGCTCATCGAACAACGTAAACTCATCAGGCCAAGACCATCGATCTAAGTAAACTCTTCTGACAAAGCTCATCGATCTCAGTAAACTCATCAGACCACGCACATTGATCTTAGTAAATTCATCAAAGCGAGATCATCGATCTGAGTAAACTCATCATACCGAGCCCATCGATCTAAGTAAACTCATCACACCGAGCTCATCGATCTAATTAAACTCATCAGACCAAGCTCATCGATCTAAGTAAACTCATTAAGAGAAAGCTATTCGATCTAATAAACTCATCATACCAAGCTCATCGATCTAAGTAAACTCATCAGACCGAGCTCATCTATCTAAGTGAACTGATCAGACTGAGCTCATCGATCTAACTAAACCCATCAGACCAAGCTCA
>NW_007773612.1:3651-3889 GCF_000696425.1 Galeopterus variegatus | reverse complement strand
AACTCATCAGAGCAAGCGAATGGATCTAAAGAAACTGATCATACCAAGCCCTTCAATCTGATTAAACTCATCCCACCAAGCTCATCGATCTAAGTAAACTCATCACACCAAGCACATTGATCTAAGTAAACTCTTCAGACCAAGCACATCGATCTAACTAAACTCATCAGACCGAGATCATGGATTTAAGTAAACTCATCGGACCGAGCTCATCGATCTAAGTAAACTCATCTGACCA
>NW_007773612.1:0-547 GCF_000696425.1 Galeopterus variegatus | reverse complement strand
ATCAGACCAAGCACATTGATCTAAGAAACTCATCAGACGAAGCTCATCTATCTAAGTTAACCCATCAGACCAAGCTCATGGATCTAAATAAACTCATCAGAGCATGCGAATGGATCTAAATAAACTCCTCATACCAAGCCCTTCGATCTAAGTAAAGTCATCACACCAAGCTCATCGATCTAAGTAAACTCTTCAGACCAAGCACATCGATCTAAGAAAACTCATCATACCGAGCCCATTGATCTAAGTAAACTCATCAGTCTGAGCTCATCGATCTAAGTAAACTCATCAGACCGAACTCATCGATCTTAATAAACTCATCAGACCGAGCTCATCGATCTAAGGAAACTCATCAGACCGAGATCATTGATCTAAGTAAATTCGTCAGACCAAGATGATCGATCTAGGAAAACTAATCAGACATAGCTCATTGGTCTAATTTAACTCATCAGACCAAGCACATCGATCAAAGTAAACTCATCAGAACAAAAACATCGATCAAAGTAAACTCATCACACCAAGCACATCGCTCAAAGTAAACTCATCA
>NW_007773611.1:3148-4364 GCF_000696425.1 Galeopterus variegatus | reverse complement strand
AAACAAAGTTATTATTTGCAGTCACATTTGGTATAAATAAGTGACAACTCAAAAGTTTTCTACAAACTGTAGGTCTTCAGTAAAGATTTTTAAATAGAAGTACATTTTTAATAAAAACTTACTGGTAGCGGTTTTCTATATAAGGAAATTAGGAAGTGGAGTGCCTACTCTGGATTTTGCTACAATTTTTCTAGGTAGATACTGAATTACTCATGATCAGAAACATTTCTGGACTTTACTGGTTCAATTGTAAATAAAATGAAAGTAATACTTGTTGTCTATTGCTGTTTTCCATTTCTTGGTTTCCATTCTTCAGCAATATAATAAAGTTTGATTATTTTTCTTTTCTTTTTAAGTGCCCATTGATATTTTTACAGATATTTCAAGATAATTGAATTAACAATTACTTTCTTTGCTACTTTTCTGCAGTCAAAAGCAGGTCTCCACTATGCATGCTTTGAAATTCCTCACCTAAGGTTTTGAAATAGAAGCTGTTTAATGGATGTTACAAATTTGCATATAACAGTATAAAATAAACTTTTGATGAGGAATAATGGACCGCACATGAAAGGCTGGTAAAGGACTGGCCTTATCGCTTCATCTACAAACCTCATTGTACAAGAGTATTCTCCAAGCTATGAATAACCATGTAGACCATTTATCTCAGCAATGCCACAGGGAAAGAAAAAGTGAAGCAACAAAGCCTTTTGAAGTCTGGACCATCTGATAGGAGCCACTCATCTCTGTATGACATATAGCCCCAGTGCAAATATGTGTCCAACGATGTTTCAACACTTTCCTGACAGATTTTTTTTTGTTTTTTAGGTGCACCAAGTTTCACTTTTACCAAGTGCATATAGACATGCCTAAAATTTAATTCCCTTATTTTCTTACTGTCTTTTCCTTCCCGTTTCTCTCTTCAGCTTCCCTTCCTACCCCGAGACCCAGTCTAGAAACTGTCAAGTCTTCAGTTTTATTTCATTAAAGTGTGTAGAACACTAATCACAGGAACATTCTTGAAAGGTACAAAGCTGTCCCCTCTAAGAGCACTGCCTTCATTTTCCCCATGGCAGGGGTGTGCAGCGCCACTACTGACAGATAATTTGCAGCAAAAATATGAACTTGCCGACTTTATTAAGAGGTGAGTTTTTGAAGGTGAACAAGCAAAGTGATACTTGGTGTTTACACATTCAATATGCAGTTATGTAATTTTTTT
>NW_007773611.1:0-2182 GCF_000696425.1 Galeopterus variegatus | reverse complement strand
TATGTGGGGTTGGGTGTTATTTAGGCTATAAAAAATAAAAATGATCTTTTATGTCAGAAACTTCCAGTTCTTTATTAGTTTTGCAGGTTTAGATAGTATACCCGAGGAAGGGGTTCTGTCAAAGAAATATGATAATGAAAGGTAAAAATTGCTTTTCAGCTAGGCAGTCCTAGAAATGTGAAGTTTATTGAGGAAGGAATGACAGAAAATCAAATAGAAATAAGCACTTTCATCAGTGAGGTATGAAGAACATTTATCAATATCAGATAGAATTTCTATCTATAAGCCACCACAAAACAAAGCATTGAAAAAGGCAGCTCAATTAGTTATTTTGTAGGAAGCTAAGTCACCAGTTGTCCTGATTTTTTTTGTTGAATTTACTGATGGTATAGGAAGCCGACTCCCTCCTGGCTAAAGATAGATGGTCAAGAAACATGAACTCTTCTCATAATGTATGGGAAGTGTGTGTTTGTAGGTCAAGGGCTATAGAGGAAACCTTTATAAAATTTTGTTTAGGGGCTCAGAATTTAACAGTCATTTTGGCTTCCTGGAGATACACAAAAACAGTTGCAAATAGTACAAAGGTAGGAAGATAAGAATTTAGTTTGATTTTTAAACAGGTTCAGAGTATAGAATACAGCTAAAAAGAAGTCTTGCCTAGAAAAAGGGCAGCAAAAATAGTTTTTCAAATTTATATGAAAATCTAAGGTGTCTTATTGACCTTATCAGTTAGAATTTAAATCACTTCTGCAAAGTGATAACCCATTCATTTAAATTTGGTCAGAAGGAATATAAAGGCAGTCTGATAATAAGAAATGTTTTGGGAACTGCATAAAGTTCTATCAAAGCTTTAAAACTTAGCTTGCGGTTTCATGGATGATTTAGTGTGACACCTGAATGATGGTGATAAAACAGACGGGCATATTGTTTATTTTCCTGACTCTCTGTGGCTGATGGCTTCATTTTTTTCAAGCTGTGAAGGGTGGTTAAGCAAATTTTCTTGTGTCTTACTGCAAGTGTAGCTCATTTAGCATACCTAGGCAGAAATATGTCTGACTATGCAGTGTTCTGTAAGTGGGGCTCAGGGCCTGGTTTGTCTACTCTGATGGCTTATCTGAGTTCTGACTCCAAGAGTCAGGAAGAATCTTTTAATTTTAGCTCTCTATCTGTGGCTATATTCAGAGGAATGTTTTTAACTGCAAAGTTTATGAAAATAGAAAAGCCTGGCGGAGAATGCCTAATATCCCAGTATGTGTTTATACAGTTAATTGAAGTATAACTTTTCTACTGCAGTGTGATTCCAAGTCCCCTTTCTTGAGGACATGTTAGACAACCAACCAACCAACCAGCCAAGCAGGCAAACATAACACAAACAAAGAAACAGAACCCCAAACACTTTTAGCCAGGTTATTGAAGTCTGTTTCTGATTCTTTTCCTTCTTGCACTGCCAAGAAATTCTGAATTTTTCTTATGTTCCATGCAGTCTTCGACATGTGCCATTCTGCAGTAGGTTGTCACTTCCTTGTATCAGAGATTGTATTACTTGCCTAGGGCTATCATAACAAAGTATCTCAGACTGAAGGGATCAAAGGATAGAAATTTATTTTCTCAACATTCCAAAGGCTAGAAGTCAAAAGGCTAGGGTCAAAGTGTCAGCAGGGTTGCTTTCTTCTGAGGCCTTTCTCTTTGGCTTGTAGATGGCTGTCTTCTCTCCATATTTTCAGATGGTCTTTCCTCTGTGTATGTCTGTGTACTGATTTTCTCTTGTTATAAGGATGCCAATCATATTGGGTTAGGTCCCACTCTAATGACCTCATTTAACCTTAATTACCTATTTGTAGACATTATTTCCAAATATAGTCACACTCTGAGGTACTGGTAGCTAATACTTCAACATATGAATTTTGGGAGGATACAATTCATCCTGTAACAGAGACCTTTTGTGGATGTAGTGAAAAATGGTTGGTCTTTCATACGCAATTGCTCACAGTTTACTTTAAATAAAATAAAAAATTTATATGTGGTGTTTGTAAGAAAGCATTTTGTAAATTGTCTGCTTTAGTTACTAATGGCCTTTCCTTTTTCTTTGTTTGCTAGAATAGTATTTTTTAAATATCTTTTTTTTATTGTGAATCACACTAAAAACACATTTTGCATTGTGATCTAATTATACAAATGTATG
>NW_007773610.1:0-4364 GCF_000696425.1 Galeopterus variegatus | reverse complement strand
GGAGGAGGTGAACCTCAAAAGACATGTAAACCCTTGTGGCCCTGACTGAATTCTGGAATAGGGCAAGGTCCCTGAGGGGGTGGTGTGGTCCAGGAAAGGTGTCCTGAAGGAAGAGGCCTCAGAAATCAGGTCCACGTCTTAGTCACAGAAAAGGAAACTGAGGCCTCAGGTGATGAGAAGAACTTGCTCAAGGTCCCACAGCAGGTTGGTGGGACATGGCCTGTTCTAGAAGGATGATGTGGGTTTACAGAGGAGCCAGGGAGTGAGCTGGGTGTTACAGTGTGGAGTGGGGGCAGGCTTGGCTGTGGCAGGACAGGGGCTCATGGCAAAACTCAGGAGCAATGAGCTTAAGCTTTGGAATCGAAACAGACCAGGGTTCCAGTCCCAGCCCTGCACACATGCAGGCTGCAGGCCTTGTGAAGTTCCTTAAGCTGTCTGAAGCCAAGGTTCTGAGGGGACTGCTGAAATGGCTCCATCATAGGCTTGTTTTGAGGGTTACATGACATGATGCGTGTAGAGAGCCCTGCACGGACTTGGCAGGTGGTAAGCGCTCCATGAATGGCCACTTGAAAACACGGTCTTTTCACCCATCATCCCTCCCACAGGCTTCCCGGCTCATCGTCACCTTCGACGAGCATGTCATCAGCAATAACTTCAAATTTGGAGTCATTTATCAGAAGCTGGGGCAGGTGTGCTCACCTCCCTCCCCCACCCCACCTGGTCCCATAGCTGGGGCCTCAGACCTTTACAGTTGAGACCTTGCCAAGGGACTCAGCATCCTGGGAGCCTGGGCGCTGCCAGAGCTCCTCCCTCTGGCCCTCTCTAGGTGCGAGTGGGGGTGGGGGGCAGGAGCTGGTCAGGAGCTTCAGCTCCGTGACCTTAGCCCCTCTGTGTGGTCCCCAGACCTCTGAGGAAGAGCTCTTTAGCACCAATGAGGAAAGCCCTGCCTTTGTGGAGTTCCTTGAATTTCTTGGCCAGAAAGTCAAACTGCAGGACTTTAAGGGGTGAGTGTTAAAGCCAGCCAAGCAGAGCATAATCTGACCCATGCTCCTGGGCAGGGAGGGTGCCCCCATCCTGGCCCCGTGGAGGCCTGGCTGGGGCTGGAGACTGAGCTGTGGCCTGGGGGACCTGGGGGCAGGTTCCGAGGAGGCCTGGATGTGACCCACGGGCAGACGGGGACCGAGTCTGTGTACTGCAACTTCCGCAACAAGGAGATCATGTTTCACGTGTCCACCAAGCTGCCCTACACAGAAGGGGACACCCAGCAGGTAAAAGGGACACCCACCCACCTGCTTCCCCCCTGCCTGCCCCACCTGCCTGTCCATTCGGTGTCCACACTAGGCTCAACTGTTGGGCTCTGGGATACAGAGATGGAAAGATCTAGTCCCGCAACTTGTGAGCTATAGTTGGGGCAGGGGAGACAGGCGGCTATCATGCTGGGAAAGCCTCAACTTCCACATCTGTGAAATGGGGATAATAATGGCACCTCATAGGTGAGTGCAGATGAGGAGGCACATAGCGTGACTAGAACAGTACCTGGTCCTGCCTGTCTGCAGGAGCTCAGTAAATGTGAGCTAGCATTTTTATGGGGAGCAAAGAGCATTGTGGGGTCACCTGGGGACACCTAGTCTTGGCAGAGGTGAGAGAGAGTAAAAGCTTTCGAGATAAAGTGACTTTCAGGCTGCAGAGGAGCTGGAGAAGGAGAGGGCATGTTCTAGGTGAAGAGAACAGCTTCTGCAAAGGCCCAGAGTCCAGGAAGTACAGGGCACGTTCCGGTCACTGAATTCAGAAATGTGTCACCTTGTCCTGAGCTTCCTGTAGCACTGTCCCCCTTAACCCACACTCCTAGCCCAGGGGAATAAGAGGGTAATGTGAGAAAAATGGAAATATTTATTTCTTTAATGTCTTTTTTTTTTTTTTAAATAACAGCCTCTGTTCACTTCAGCAACATGAATATACTGAGTGGAGCTTGTTCAATGAGGGGCAGGTTTGGGGTATTTAGATAGGAAAAAGGCTGAGAAGCAGGGCCTGGGCTTCCAGAGACCTGTGCTCAAGCCCCCTAGCTCACTATAGGGCCTTGCGACTCACTTTCTCTCGGTCTTGGTTTCCTCGTCTGTCACAGGACTCCAAGAAAACTAAAATAATTTTAAGAGAACTTTCCTGCCACATTTTTTTTGCGGAGGGAGGGCAGTAAGCAAATCCTTAGATGTTCCCTCTGCCTACCCCAAACCCACCCAAACCCCTGTGGGCATCCCTTCCCCAGCGGGCCCCTCCCTGGCCAGACTGTGAAGGCGCGTGGCCCTGTGCTCAGTTGCAGCGAAAGCGGCACATCGGGAATGACATCGTAGCTGTGGTCTTCCAGGATGAAAACACGCCCTTCGTGCCTGACATGATTGCATCCAACTTCCTGCATGCCTACGTGGTCGTGCAGGCCGAGGGCGGGGGCCCCGACGGCCCCCTCTACAAGGTGCGTGACCTCAGGGCCTCCCAGGGGCACCAGCAAGCTCCCCAGCCACAGCTCTGCCCCCTCGGGGAAGCCTCTGAGCCTGTTTTTCTAACTGTAAAAGGAATGGGGGACTATGAGGGGCCCTGATAACAGAGAATCCCATCACGCCCTCTCTGCTCCCCAAAGTCCACTTCCTAAAGAGGCCAGCACCCTCCTCCACCTCCTGGCCTGGTATCACCTTCTTCTTCCTCCTTTAGCCTCCTCTGCCCTCATCATCCCCAATGACTCCTGAGGTCCCCCACCCCTTAAATTCAGGGCCAATTCAGGGCCAAATCCTTCTAGAAAAGATTTATCTCGGTGGCAGTCACTGAGCCTCCCCCACCAGGTGGCAGGGCAGGGAGGTGAATTAGGGGTTTCTAGCTGGTGTGGGGCAGGGAAGGCCCGGGAATCTACAGGGACAGCTGCCCTCCCTTCCAGGTCTCTGTCACTGCGAGAGATGACGTGCCCTTCTTTGGCCCCCCCCTGCCGGACCCCGCTGTGTTCAGAAAGGTGAGGACAGCCCCCAACTCCAGTCATGGGCAGAGCAGGACTAAATGGGTAGGGGCTGAGGGAGGCACACATTCTGCCTCACAAGGTCCTGAAGCCCCACTGTGTGCCAGGGCAGTTGGGCTCCCCTAATAGTGCCACCGGGGGCTGGCTTTCTGTTTATCTTGATAAAAACTGACCTTTTTTTTTTTTTTCCCCATGGTCACAGAACAGACTGCACCATTGGTTGACCTTTTTCGTAGCAGACTCTGTGGCCTTTCCTCATGTCTATTCTTTTTGACGGTTACAGTCTCCTTTCCTCTGAAATGTTTGGGGAGGGGCATACGTCTCTCTCACCTCTCAGAAGCCACACTTCAGCCTTGGCTTCAGCCTCCTGCATAACATGTCTCACTACCCCAGACTGAGGCGGTGGGAGACCCCAAACAGACCCTCACACCTGTGGCGTTTGAGACTATGAAGGGCATAGGGCCCCTCACGGGGCCTGGGCTGGGGAGCTGAGCCCAAGGACATGCCCTCCTGGGAGCAAAGAGGGTGATGCCAGGCCCCAGCTGGGCACAGCTCAGGAGCTCCCTCCCGACTCATTGGGGCTCAACGCCTTATTTCTGTGTTCATCTGATCCCGGCCTTCTCCTCTCTTCTGCACTGGGGTTCCCAGGGGCCTGAGTTCCAGGAATTTTTGCTGACAAAGCTGATCAATGCTGAATATGCCTGCTACAAGGCAGAGAAGTTTGCCAAACTGGAGGTGAGGCTGGGCTGTTGGGGCTGAGGCCCCCACTTTTTAACTTAGAATTTCAGCCCTGCCCCTGGGGAGGAAAAGCCACATTCAGACCTTGGCCTTGGGGGGCTTCCTGGGGGAGGGCGGATTTATGCATGGATGGGGCTTGGGTCAGGGGAGAGGAAATAGCAGGCACCTCAGGGACAGCGAGGAGTGGCCAGGAGGGGCTGGGAGGTGGGCAGGCTGACAGAGGACACCGTGGGGGAGGGGAAGCTGGAGGGTGGGACTGAAGCCAGGTCTTGGAGGGGCCTGAGGGAAGCCGAGGAGATGGCCCTCGACTCGGAAGGCGGCGGGGATGCCCGCTGTGGGACGAGGGGCTGATCGCTCGGGTCTGTCCTGACGAACCCGGCCTGGCCCGCAGGAGCGGACACGGGCCGCCCTCCTGGAGACGCTCTATGAGGAGCTGCACGTCCACAGCCAGTCCATGATGGGCCTGGGCGGCGACGAGGACAAGATGGAGAACGGCGGCGGCGGGGGCGGCTTCTTTGAGTCTTTCAAGGTGAAAGGCCCTGGGCCTACCTGGCCGGGGAGGGGTGCAGGGTTGGAGTCCGGGGGGGCCAGAGGAACAGGCGAGTGGTGTGGCCGGAGGCGGGCGCGC
>NW_007773609.1:4122-4364 GCF_000696425.1 Galeopterus variegatus | reverse complement strand
AAAAAATAGTTTTTTAGAATTTTAATTTTTGATTGGTGTTAGCATATACAAATATATTTTTTAAATTTCGATCACAGATCCTACAACCCAGCTCACATATTGGTTCTAGTAGCTTTTTTGGAGATTCCATTGGAATTTCTACACAAACATGTGTTCTGTAAATAAAGACAGTTTTGGTTCGTTCTTTCTAAACTAGATACCTTTTATTCTCTCTTTACTTAACTTACTGATCTGCTTAGAAT
>NW_007773609.1:1420-3973 GCF_000696425.1 Galeopterus variegatus | reverse complement strand
CTCCCAAGCGGTGCACTCTCCAGTGCACCACCGGGCCGGCCCAGCTTTATTTTCTTACTATTGCATTTTGAATGTTCCTGATATTATCTGGATATAAGTCCTTTATCACATATATGATTTGCAAATATTTTTTCCTAGTCTCTGGGTTGTCTTTTCATTCCCTTAGTATTTCTCAAAGAGTAGACATTTTGAATTTTGATGAAATTCAGTTTACCAGTTTTTTTCTTTTACAGATCATGCTTTGGTGTTATAGCTAAGAAATTTCTGCCTAAACAAGGTCACACAAACTTTCTCTTATGTTTCACATTTTGCAGTTTTATATTTAGGTCTACATTCCTTTTTTTTTTAATCAACATGTAATAGTTGTACATATTTATGAGGTAAAGTATGATATTTTAGTACAGGTATACAATGTGTGATGACCAAATCAAGGTAATTAGCATATCCCTCACCACAAACATTTATCATTTTTTTGTATGTTGAGACTATTTGAACTCTTCTAGCCACTTGAAAATTTACAATAAATTATTGTTAATTATAGACACCTAGCACTACCATGGAACACATTCTACTTTGAGTTGATTTTTGTGTATAGTGTGAAGTATGGACCAACGTTTATTGTTTTGTATGTGGATGATCCACTGTTCTAACACTGAAAAGACTGTCCTTTCTTTACTGAATGTCTTTTGCATGTTTATCAAAAATCAAGCATCTCTATGTTGTGTGCGTCTGTTTTCTGAACTCTTTATTTGACCCATCTGTGTATCTTTACACCAATACTATACTGTCTTGATTACTATAGTTTTATAATAATTATTGAAATCAGGTATTGCTACTGCTCTAATTTAGTTCTTCTTTTCCAAATTCCAATGTCCTTTGCATTTCCATATGAAATTCAGAGTTGGCTTATCAATTCCTACAAGACTGCTGGGATTCTGATTGCAGCTCACTGAATCTATAGGTCAATTTAGGGAGAATTAACACTGTAACAACATTGTGTCTTCTGACCCATGAATATAGTACTTGTTAGATCTTCTTTAATCTCCATTAGGACTGTTGAATAGTTTTCACTGTATAGGTCGAGCACATATTTTGTCAGGTTTAACCCTAAACAGTTTATGTATTGTAAAAAATAGTTTTTTAGAATTTTAATTTTTGATTGGTGTTAGCATATACAAATATATTTTTAAAATTTTGATCACAGATCCTACAACCCAGCTCACATATTGGTTCTAGTAGCTTTTTTGTTTGTCTTCTTTCATTTAGCATAATTATTTTGAGAAGCATCTATGTTGTAGTGAGTATCAATAGTTGATTCCTTTTTATCGCAGAGTAGCTTTATATTGTACAAACATGTGTTCTGTAAATAAAGACAGTTTTGGTTCTTTCTTTCTAAACTAGATACCTTTTATTCTCTCTTTACTTAACTTACTGATCTGCTTAGAATTGTCACTAAAATGATTAATAGAAATGGAGAGAACAGACATCCTTGTCTCGTTTCTGATCTTTGGGAGAAGCTTTCAGTCATCCACCATTAAGTATGATGTTAGTTGTAGAATTCTGTATATTCCCGTCATCAAGTTGACAAAGTTTACTTCTATTCCAAGTTTGCTGAGGATGTCTACAGTTGTTGGATTTTTGTCAAATGCCTTTTCTGCATTTATTGAGATGATCATATGGAATTTTGTTTGTTTTCTAGTTTGTCAATATGGTAAATTACATTCCTTTCCTATATCTTTTTGAACATATGAAACACAGTTTTAATGACTGTCTTAATGTGCTTATCTGCTAATTCTAACATCTGTATCAGTTATAGGTTGGTTTAGAACGTGGGGTTTATCTCATGTTGTCCTGTCTTGTAATTTTGATTGAATACCAGATGATAAGGTAAAATTCACCTCACTGGGTGCTAGATGATTTTGCATTCCTATAAACATTCTTGACCTTTGTGTGGGATGCAGTTCTTTGGAACAGTTGGATCTTTTCAGATCTTTCTCTTAAGATATGATAGGCAGGACAATAGGAACATCTAGTCTAGGGTTGATTATTCTGTGACTGACACAAGGCCCTTCTTTGTTCTCTACCCAATGCCCCTTGAATTATAAGGCTTTCCTCTTGGCTGGCAGGAACAGACATTCCCAGGCCTGTGTGAGTTCCCAGTACCACTTCCTCTAATACTTTGGGGTGGTTCATTTCCTGGCCTGTGCTAGTTCTTCACACACAGCACTCTCCTAAATCATGGAGGGAATCCTCCACTGGTCTTCAGACTTTTCTCTCTGTAAAGCTCTCCTCTCCAGAACTCTACCCTGAAAACTCTTGCTACCTGGGTCTCCGCAAGAAGACTCCCAAGTTAGTCCCCTCACCCCAGGGAGTCTGCTGAGCTCTGCCTGGGTTCTTTCATCCCTGCTCCATGGCACAGAAACTTTTTCAAGGCAGTAAGCTGAGACAATTGTAGAGTTTTTTTTCGGTCTTGCAGGAATTAATAATGTTCTCCATTGCCTTATGCTCAAAGCCTTGAAAAACATTGTTTCATAAATATTTTGCATGCTTTTT
>NW_007773609.1:0-1049 GCF_000696425.1 Galeopterus variegatus | reverse complement strand
GGGATCCGAACCCTCGGGCGGGAGCGCTGCCGTGCTTCCCAAGCGGCGCACTATCCAGTGCACCACCGGGCCGGCCCTTTGCATGCTTTTTAAGTTGTTTTCTAGAGGAAAATAAATCCAATGCCCATTATTCCATCTTGGCCTAAAGTAGAGAGGTCTGAGAATCTCTTTTATTGTCTGTTGTTTCTGCTGCTTTTCTTCCATGCTACCTGGCCTCATTATCTGCCTGGGTTTTTTTTTTCCAACAAACTTAAAAAAAAAAATTTTTTTTTTAATTATGATAAAATGAAATGGACTTTTTTTTTTAGGTGCAGAGTTCTATGACTCTACACACGTATCTTTTAACACAAGTATATTCATGTAATGACCACCACAATCAAGATACGAAACAACTTCATCACCCCCCCAAAAAACTTCCTTGAATTATCCCTTTATAATCAGACTCTCCTCCTACCCCTAGTTCCTGGCAAGCACTGATCCTGTTCTCTGTCACTATAGTTCATTTTTTTCAAGTGTCATTATAAATGGAATTACACTCATATGTAGCCTTTTGAGACTGGCTTCTTAAATTCAGTATAATGCCTCTGAGGTTCACCTATGTTGATCCATTTACCAACAATTTGTTTCTTTTACTACGGTTTGTTTATCCATTCATCCGCTGAAGGATATCTGGGTTGTTTCCAGTTTGGGCAACTAGGGAATTACGAATAGAACGGCTATAACCATTCACATATGAGGGATCATCAAAAAGTTCATGGAAAATACATATTATGAAAAAGCTATGCATGGATTGGAAATTTTTTTTTGCACCAAAATAAACTCATCCTAACTTGTTATGTCTGAACGAGATCTAGTTTGAGGCACAAAGAAGGACAAGACATGGGTTTGAAAGAGCCTCTATCAGAGCAACATGAATTCTGCTAAAATCAAAGCAAGAACAAACAAACATGGCAAAACCAGGGGGGATGGGCCGGCCCGGCCCGGTGGCGCACTGGAGAGTGCTCCGCTTGGGAGCGCAGCGGTGCTCCCGCCGAGGGTTCGGATCCCAT
>NW_007773608.1:0-4364 GCF_000696425.1 Galeopterus variegatus | reverse complement strand
CTACTGTGTAGATTTGTCCCATCATCACTCTCAACCCAACTCTTCAACTTAATCTCCAGAATGATCCATAAAATTCCTGCCACTTCAAATGGAAGGTCTCAAACAATAGGTACTCTGTGAATAGAATCGGTGAGCAATAAATCCCTTAATACTGAAAAGTCAGTGTGCTAATTTTCATAGAGGGCAAGGGGCAGCAGAGACTGTGTCCCACTCTTTAGCCAGGCTTAGGAGGAGAAGAACTACAGAGAGAATAGGGAAGAAAGCAGACTCCACCACAAGGGAGGAATGAAATACTGGTAACAGGCCTACACCCCCCACATGCCTTATGACTTAAAAATAGAATACCTATGGAAATCAGGCATGCAAAATAGTACTTATTTAACTCTCCTCTGAGACTCTGGAGAGCATTCCTTCAAGGAGACAGTGAAGGGGTCAGGGGTTAGGAATAACAACACTCAATGTAGCTACAGAGGTTAGTTCTGTGGTTAGAATAGATAAAATACCATGTCTCTTTATTTCCCTCTCATGGATAAATATACCCGTAAACTACATAGCATATGGTGACTCTCCTAGGCACCACATAACTGGACAAGACTAAAGTAAATTGTCAAGTCCGAGAGTGGTGGAGTGCAGCCACAACTTAATTAATAGTCTATAGGTTAAAGTCAGACTCAGAGAGTATAGCAACAATGTAAGAAGTGGAGTGCAAGGTGAATTGTCACCTAAACAAATGAATGAAAATATCATAGATGGAGGGGGTAACTACGAGCAACAGAATCTACTGCCATTTCCTTCCTAGTTTAGACCCACTTTTTGGTGATACTGAGGAATTTCAATAAATGGCCCAATCCTAACTAGACAATAATCTATATAATGACCCCAAACTGTCTTAGATCTAAGTTAGCCCAGTCTTAGATCCAACTTTTTCTCTGTAGGTCTAATAATAAGATTATTTATGACTTAAGGCTGAAACCTCAAAGAACTTGGACTTAAGTCCATGGACATAAGTAAATGATTGAGTTTCAGAGTTTGGATTTAGGCTTTTGCTAAGAGGTACAGAATCTGCATCTAGTTAATTATTTCTGATGGGAAAAATATTTGAGATTCCTTTTGTAAGAAATACATATGGCCTCTTTAACTTTTCTGCTAATTCCTGGAGAGAGAAACACTGAAAATTGTTAAAAGTTTAAAATCTGTAGATGACATGGTTGTCTTAGAGAGAAGAAAATGGGTTTTTGAGTGCTAGACCTATGTTTGGTTTCCAGATTGCTACTTTCTAGTTGTGTGGTGGAAGAAACTTACTTTAACTCCTTCAAGCTACAGAATCCTGGTTTGTAATGTGTGAAAAATAGTACCTACCTTGCAGAGTTATTTTAAGTATTAAGTGAGAAAATTATGTAAAAGTGGCTAGTACATGGCTAGTATATCGTAAGCAGTCAATAAATAAGACTATTATGATTATAAATTAGATATTAGTGTGGACTTTATATTACTGATTTTTATTACTAAGGAGTGGACAAAATACTTTTCTTCATATATAAATCAATTTAGCAGGGGACAAATAATTTCTTTGTTATGAAGAAAAAGCAATTTTTTGAGGAAAAGATAAAATAAGATCACTGTTCTGTTCAATTACAGTGTGTATCTATATTCTTAAGTTAATATCACAAACCCCTCTTTTTAGAGAATTTAAATACAAAATATTGCAACCAGTTTTTATGAAGCAAGGTCCACTTGTATCCAAATTACCAAGAAGCTTGTTAAAAATTCAGCTTCCTATGCCTTCTGAAACAGATGTCTAAATTGTATTCCTGACTAAACACAAAAGCTTAGTAGTCACTGCAGTAGAGTGAACAATTCCTTCTGGTTTGCCCAGAACATTCCCATTTTTGGTACTGAAAGGCCCAACTCCCTGGTCCTTAGAATTCCCTCAGTTCCTGCAAACCAGGATGGTTAGTCACCTTATAAGCAGAAGACATTACCAAGATCTAGATGCTATAACAAAACAACACAATGTTTTTTAAATTAGTTAATTAATTAGTTAATTATTTTTTTATTGGTTATGAATATTCATGGGGTACAAAGCTGATTGTCACCACTTGTGCCCATGATGTGATGGCCAGTTCCATACTGGCAGCATGCCCATTACTACAAATTGTGATTATACCTCGTGTCCCCCACCCAATTATCCGCAACCTCCCTTACCATACCCCTTTCTCCCACTCCACTTTGTATCCCTCAGTATGCTCTCTACCTCTACAAGTCCAATGAACCATTGTGGTCTTTTTTTCCTTCTTTATTTCTTTCTTTGCTCCCACTTATGAGTGAGTACATGTAGTACTTATCCCTCTGTGCTTTGCTTATTTCACTCAACATAAGTTTCTCCAGGCTCATCCATGTTGTTGCGAATGGGAGAATTTCATTCTTTTTTATGGCAGAGTAGTATTCCACCTATATAGGCCACATTTTCCTTATCTAGTCATTCATCGATGGACATTTAGCTTGGTTCCTTATCTTGGCTATTGTGAACAGAGCTGCGATGAACATGGGAGTGCAGGTATCCCTTTGACGTGATGATTTCCATTCCTTTGGGTGTATACCCAGAAGTGGCCTTGCCGGATTTTATGGAGGATCTATCTGTAGTTGTCTGAAAAACCTCCATACTGTTTTCTATACTGGTTGTACTAATTTACAACCCAACCAACAGTGTAGGAGTGTTCCCTTTTCTCCACTTCCTCACCAGCATGTTATTCTCCGTCTTTTTGATTGTAGCCAGTCTAACTGGGGTGAGGTGATATCTCAGTGTGGTTTTAATTTGCATTTCCCTGGTTACTGGTGATGCAAAACAACACAATGTTTACAATATCTTAGCATTTCAATTAAGCTTTTGGAAAACAAGAAAGAAATAAAGAGATTTAAGTCACAATTTCAATACTATATTTTATAAAGAATCAGGACGAATTTGCTTTAAAGATTAGCAATCTATTCCTGTGGTTAGGCTGACCTCTGGTGGGAATGTGCTTTCAACTACAATTATTTGAGAGCTGATTCGAGTGAACTGGACTTTTCTTCAAGGTTTTTAAATTTCCTTTTCTGTTAGGAATAAAATATGCTTTGCATAAAGTTTCTCCTTTGATATTAAACATAGGGAGGAGGCTCTCTGTAATTATGCTGTAGACGTAGATTACCATGCTGTGGGTCCCAGCCATGTAATCATGTAGTGGGAAAAATGTTTTTCACTGGTACTGTTGGCACCCAAAGTTTCTTAGTAGACAGAATCTTCTTTACTGTGGAATACATAACAGGATAGGGAATTTAAAACTTACTATCTGGTGTCCTAATCTGGTGTGCCCATGGCCTTAACATAACTTTCTTCCAGATTTCATGTATGTATTCCGTTTGCTTCCTTCAGATCTGATCAAATGTTAACCTTATCAAAGAGTCCTTCCTGACCACACTGTATAGAATAGCAATTCTTCCCCTGATACTTTCTATTATTCTTATCCTGTTTTAGTCCTCTTCACAGCAGTCAGCAACACCTGATATCCATCCATCAGTCTGTCTACCTGCCTATCTTTCTACCTATCACATATCTTAGTATCTATTTCCCACTAGTCCCACTAGATTATAAAGGCAGAGACTTTGCCTATGTTGTTTACTGTTATATACACAACACCTAGGACAGGACACCTAGTAGGTTCCAGTAGATTCACCACATATATTTATTGAATGAATGAATGTCAACTTTTAATTAGCATAATACTAAATCTGTGAAAGACAATGCTTGAGTCCTTGCAAAGAAAGTTTTAGTTAAAAGAAATCACACTGAAGATTGTCTTTTCAAACGTAAATGACCTAGTTACCTAATTTCACAAGGTAGAAATAGAGTGGTAATGATTACATGTATAACTCACAGGCCTAGACAAGCCTGGCAGCACCGCTGGCTGTGAAGATAGCATAGAGCCCCTGGCACGAGGTGGATGGGTTGAGGTATTCCTTCACAGTAGCCTCTAGCCGCATATAAACTAGGTTGGACAAAGAATCAGGAGGTCAGCACTAGACAAGCTGCATTAGGCTTCAGGTTGACTGGCTGAACCAAAGAAATAAACAGGAAAAAGGAAGGAAGGTTAGTGGCAGGAAGATTAGAAACTGCTCAGAAGGCCACCCTCCACATTGGTTTGGAAAAATTGGAGAAGCATTTCTGTGTGGTAGTAATTGCCTAGAGACTTACTAGCTATGTAGATGTGACCAAATTACTTCTTGCTCCATAGCAATGCATCATAAATAAACGAGATAATACAGCAAAGTCACACGTGGTAAGCACTTAGTAAGTGTTCTTGTTTTTGTCGGTGGTGGTGTTGTAC
>NW_007773607.1:0-4365 GCF_000696425.1 Galeopterus variegatus | reverse complement strand
AAAAAAAAAACAGGTAAAAGATAATACAAATCTTTCCATGAACTTTCTGAAGTACCCTTGTATTGTTACTTTATGATTTCTGTTTTCAGCATTATCTATTGGCTTTGCACCAATGGAAGATGAGGATTTAGCTCTGCCGTCGACTCCCACCCCATGTGTATTTCTGTTTTCAGCATTATCTATTGGCTTTGCACCAATGGAAGATGAGGATTTAGCTCTGCCATCGACTCCCACCCCATGTGTAACACACACACACACACACACACACTTCTCCCCATCTCCTATCTTCCTAATATAGATATAACTTCATTTTAGCCAGATCAGTATTTTCACAGCTGTCTTCTAACACACTATACTTTTTACTTTTCCTGCACATTTTTTTGTTTCCTCTGGAATTATTTTTCTTAGTTTTAAAGTTTGCTTCATTTTCTGTGTACTTATCCCTAATTCAACTTCAAACCTGTCTGCAGTTGCATAAATACTTTCTAAATATTTTTGGATACATTAGGTATTCTACCAATTTCATCTTCTCGCAGCAATCTCTCTAGGGGCTTTTTAACAGGCTCCCATCTGGACAGGTGGCCTCTCTGCCTGGTGCACAGCTGTCATCCTGGGATCCCTTTGCCATCATCCTAGGCTTTCCCAGGGCTTCTCTCTTAGGTGGGAACTCCTTATGTCTGGGTTCCATGCTTGCCTCTTTCTTAGATTATTCTTTCATTTCAGAGCGTGGGAAAGAGGACATGGGAAGGTTTTGTTTGTTTGTTCTGACCATATGTGCACATGTTTAACTTGCCATCTTTAACAGGAATTCTTAGCCTCACGTCAGAGATGAAGCAATTGAAATGTAGGATTATTAAGCAACTTGGAAGCTGTCGAGTTGGTCTAGTAGGGTATTTTTCCTGTCAGAGCTCCCATTACGTTGTTTTCTTATCTATCTTCCCTATTGGGCTGTAAGCTCCCATACGGCAAGGACCATAATCTACCTTGTTCTCTCTGTATCTCCAGGGGCAGGCCCATTCTAGGTGCTCCATTAATGTTTCTTAAGTGAATGTGATGGATCTGATTTTGGAGGACATCGTTTATTACATCCAAACAACATTTTGTTTCTAACCTCCCAAACCCCAATTATCTGTATTTGCTGCAATTATTTCCCACTTCTGCCACTTTGTGCTTGTTGTCATCTTAGGACACAGACATCTGTCTGCACCTGAAAGAGCTGCAAAAAATTCCCTGGGAAGGGAATTCCTGAATCATAGCACGCTCTTCCAAACCTTATTTTTGTGAGATGCACAAGAATATAACACAGAATATTTTTTTCCTAAAGAACAATTTACTCAAGTGAAGGCAATGCTATGTTTATGACCTTTTTTTCCTGTTTTCAGGGTACTTGGTAGAACAAAGGATTTATTTTTATTAGGTTAAATCTGTATATCAGGTACTGTTTGCTTGCTACGCATTAAGTCTGAACATCTCAACTTGGAAAAAAAAAACACGCTTTGATTAATAAAAACAACCTGAAACAGATCCCTTCTGCTGGGTGACTCTGTATTATGTTAAAAGTAATATAACAAACACAACTCCAGTGCCCTCACCGAACCCAAACCTACCACAGCTAAAAATATCCCTCAGTCTTTCCCTGCAACTCAAAAACAGGAACAGCATAACTTGTTTGCCTCATTATGTGTTCTGCATAAGATCCAGCCCTTCTCACATCCTGGCTTTTGCACACTTGAGCAAATTCTAATCAGCCTATTACAAATCCAACAGGTCTAGCGATAGGAAACAAATTCTGCACAAACACGGCTGCCCTGGGTCCTTAAACAATGCACTTTTCACCCAGGGGCTCACGGAAGAGAATAACAACCACAACCACCACTTAGCAGAGGTCTCTCAATATTTGCCAGGTTCTATGGGCACGAACATGGGTACTCTATATGTATTAACCCTTTTCATCCTTACCACCCATGAGGTAAGTTGTATTATTATCACCATGTTACAGACAAAGGAACTGAGGCCTCAAGAGATAAAGGATCTTGCCCTCACTCATCCAAGCCAGTATAGGAGTGGTAACCAAACCCAGCTGGATTTGACATTAATGAGCAGCACACCAAGCTGCCTCACCTGTACTCCCATAATGCTATGGCCAGGTGAGTCAGAGCTCCACTCAGCAGAAGGAGATGGAGGAATGTCTAACTCTAATTACTATTGGCCTATGAGGATAAAGGCAGAAACTATAGACTCTGAGTTGGGAGGGATTATGAAGAATCTATCCTGGAGCATCTTTCTTTCTACAGCAGATCTGGCAAGTTCCCACCCAATTCCATTGTGAAAAGCACAGGCTTTGGAGTTAACCAGGCCTGGTTTCATGTCTTAGCTCTCCCATTCATTACTTTTGTAATACTGGGCAACGACACTGATAGTAATGAACAGGTGATGAGTGCACTCATGCACAGGCACTGGGTAAACACTTCTCAATGCACTATCTCTTGCAATCTACCAGGCCTGGTTTCATGTCTTAGCTCTCCCATTCATTACTTTTGTAATACTGGGCAACGACGACACTGATAGTAATGAACAGGCGATGAGTGCACTCATGCACAGGCACTGGGTAAACACTTCTCAATGCACTATCTCTTGCAATCCTCACAACAACCCCATAAAGCATTTTATTGTCATCATTTTGCAGCTGGGGACCCTGAGGCTCAGAAAGCTAAAGTAAGAGGACCAGGTTACTGTGGTAGTCAAAGCACGGGCTCTGGAATTAAACATCTCTGATTCAGATCCCACTTTCTGCCATGTGACCCTGGGCCAGTTCTTAACCTCTCTGAGCCTGTTCGTCCATTCGTGGATGAGGATAATGATGCGTACCTTGCAGGGTTGCTGTGAGGACGAAATGAAACAACACTTTTGTAATAGCCACTTAACAATAGTTCCTTGAACCTCCTTTCTAGAAAAGCCCAATCCATTCTCAGCTCTAAGTATGTGGAAGGCCTTTTTGTACTCATATTTCATCCGAAAATCTTTCTCTTGATTACTCATCTGTCCTCTCACAGCAAATCTAGCTACAGAAACTGATTCTGAATTTTGGAATGTGAAACACATAGTTTATAATTCATTCGTTCAACAAGAATGTTTTTGAAATCCAGGTACTCTTCTAGGCTAGGGGACAGGAAAAAGTGCAACTTACAGCCTAGAGTGTGTGTGGGGGGTAGGAGAAAGGGGTAGAGTAGGGACAGACACTAAGTATACAGACAAATAAATATGAAAACGTCAGGTAGTGTTTTTTTTCTTCACTAACTGTGAAGAAAATTTAACAAGACACTGTGAGAGCAAATGCCATGTGTGTGGTGGCGATGGAGGTGGGTGATTCTTCAGGTTGGATCTTGAGGAAAGGCTTCTCTGAGGATGGAACACTTCAGCTGAGACTTGAGAAGGATCCATCCCTGCAAAGATCTAGAGGAAGAACATTCTAGGCAGAGAGTGAAGCAAGAGCTAAGGCCCCATGACAGGAACAATACTCCAAGTCCAGAGCACAAAGAAGGTCCCTGTGAGTGCTGCAGAGAGAGCAAGGGAGAGAGCAGGCAGGGAACAGGGCTGGGGGGCTTCGTAAGCTGGGACTAGAAACAGGAATTTTACTCTAAGTCAGGCGGGAAGACACTGGAGGCTTAAGGAGGGAAATGACATATAATGCTTCACTTTTTACACGGATAATCCTCGCTGGTGTATGGAGAATGGTTTGGAGGGGAGGGAGCAAGTGAGGAGGCAGAGTCTAATTAGAAGCTTTTCTGCAGTAGTCCTGGCACAAGATGCTGAGACTTGGTTGGGGAGAGTCCTAGAGGCAAGGCTGAGAAGTGAATGGATTCTGGAGAGCACTTGCTGATGGGGATGCAGGAAGGGAGGAAGTCAAGATAACACCTAGGTTTTTAGTTTGAGCAACTGTGTGAGTGAAGGTGTCATTTTCTGCTAGTAGGGAGCCTGGTGAAGTTCAAGGTGGCAGGAAAACAAGAACCATGCTCTTGATGTCAGAGGTAGGGTCCGGGGGTGCCTGATAGTTGGCCTCAACCCACCCAGTCCTCTCACCAGGTTCTTGACTCTGCCGCAAGAAAGAATTCAAGGGCAGAGTCACCATAGAAAGTGAGAACAACTTTAATATAATAGATAAGAAATATAGGTTCCACAGAGAGAGCACGGCATAGCTCCAGAGACTGAGCAGGGACCACATCAAGTTGAACACAAAAGTAAGTTCAGTATAGACATGAAGTCTAACACAAAAACAAGAAAAAACATATTTAAAGTTCAGTGCCAAGTGCAGGCTGGCTCGAGAGAATGAGCAGCCACTTGCTGAGAGTAAGTTTGATACAAAGT
>NW_007773606.1:1910-4365 GCF_000696425.1 Galeopterus variegatus | reverse complement strand
CCCCCCCCCCCCGGTTTTTTTTGTTGTTGTTGATGTTGTTGTTGCTGTTTATTTGTTTTTGTGTGAGTGTGTGTGAGAGTGTGTGTGTGTGTATGTGTGTGTGTGAGTTGATTTAAATGTGGATCAGCAACATCAATCTAGAGGATATAAAACTAGTTTCTGTGAACTATCTTTGAAGGAAAGCAGGTTTCTCCACCGTGCAGTTACTCCTTGTATCCTCCCTTTCCTTACTCTTCGGAAGGAAGTCGCCATGAGCAGCCCACACTCAGGGAGTGGGATCGTGCTTCATCTCCCTGAGGGCAAAGTACCTACATAAATTATTTGGAATTTTTCTGCAGAGTGGATCTGTCTCTTCTCCCCCATTTACTTATTTATTCAATCACTTATTTCTATCAGTATGGACTCCTGGATGTTAGCACAGTTCATTTTTAAAAGTGCAAATGTTTTCCCCATGGGGAGGACAGAAAAAGCTGCCAAATGTTTCCATAAACAAAGTGCCTCGGCCTTGTTTCCAGCACATCTCAGGAATGTGTTAAGTCCTCTGTGCGGCAAGGGACTTGGCACAGGTAAGGAGGGGTGGCTTCGTGTATGGTTGACTAACTAGATCAAAATACCCTTGTGAAAATTCCCCCAGGATTTGTTGTACCAAATCCTTCATTCCAAGAAGGAAACAGCATTTAAATGCATTCTTTGTTTCTGGTTATTTAAACCACGGCCAAGCAGAAATGAACCAATGCAAAAAGAAGACACGAAACCTCCTTCAGACTATAAAAACAAAAATAAAACACACGAACAACATGACCCATGGGTGATTTGGTCTGAGAGAAAGGGAGCAGAGGTGTTGTGTCCTTGGCACCTCACAGCCTTCCTGGGCCCTCAGAATCCTGGGGCCCTGGGAACTCTGTTGAACTGGGGGGCCTTACCCAGTCCTAAGGCCAGCTAAGCCTTCCAGGGAAGCTCCTGGTTGTCAAGGCGATTCCAGCAGGCAGCAACTTGCCATATTGGATATCCCAGATACCCGACACAGGCCATGGTCTTGGGATGTCGTCACTAGGCATTTCCTGACTTCCTAAAGTCTCCAAGCTCCAGTGAACTCTCCATGTGCCTGCTCAGCTGGCTCATCATGCCACCACCTCCAACAGCTCAGGATTGTCCTTCTCTCACCTCCAAAAGCTGTCATGTACTCATACTTACAGATAGCTGGACTACCCCTCCATAGTCTCTCTTCCTTACTAGTTTTGGAAGGTAATGCTGTGTGGGGGACAAAGCTGTAGCTCTGCCACGAATTACTTGTGTGACTTTGGGCAAGTTGCTTCACCTCTCTGGGCCTCAGTCTCTCGAGTATAAGATGAAGACATTGGTTTAAGTTGTCTCCAGTGCTTTCCGGCTTGAAATTTCATGACCCTATTAAATCCTGAAAGGCTGGGATAAAATACTGTTTCCCAACACTGTGTAAGCACAGCAGCTTATAGAACAGTAATGTAGTCAGAAGATATTGCCCTATCTTTCCCTCAATTCCCTTCTCTGGCTGGCATTTTTAATGATTGCCTGGCATTTATATGTAGGTATCATAAATTGTGTTTCATTTTTTTAAAAAAGTATGCTTCTCAATTCTGCTATCAAAAAGGTGTGTATTTTTTTAAAGTGAGACTTTTATTTTGATGGTTTCTAGCTTATTTCAATGACTAATTTACTGAGTTGTAAAATGTAGATTTTTTTAAAAGGAGAGAAATAGGATGGGGAGGGGTATGCAGGAAGCTTGAACTTATTGTATCTGTAATGTTTTATTTTTTTAGAAAAATATGAAGCATAATGAAAAAATCTTAGGAGGTGAAGAAATCTGAGTGATGGAATAAAAAAATTGTTTATTATATTATCCTGAATATTTTTCAGGGATACCACAGAGATCGAAGCAGATTATTTGGTAACCGGTCAGTAAAGCAACCTACCACACACTCTTAAGTGTTACACTTCTCACCCTGTAACGGAGATGCAAAAAAGGATTACTCGAAGCAACATGAATGCAATGAGAAGCCCAAAGGGACAGCACCTCAGCAACTCCTCTGTTAGGAGAGACTGGGTGCAGCCCCAATTCAAAGTTAGCTTCTGTTTTTATTGTAAAGACAAGGAAGTTTCACAAGAAAAAATCAGTTGATTCAATCATTTCAAAAGGACATGATGTCATGGGCAACGTTACAAAAGTTATCCATAACTAAGTATAGCTTAAACAATGGAACATAGTAACATCATTAAAACTAACATTGTGACATTCCAAAGGATAATTAGTGAAAAGCTAAGTTGATCAAACTGTGATCATTATCTTTATTTATTTTATAACAGCTAAAACAATCATTACATTACTATGATTCTATCCGTGATTGTATCTTAAGTTCTCTATTAACAAAAAGTTTTCCCTTCGGCAAACATTTCTCACATTTTTCCTACAGCAATTCTT
>NW_007773606.1:0-1659 GCF_000696425.1 Galeopterus variegatus | reverse complement strand
GTATAGCTTAAACAATGGAACATAGTAACATCATTAAAACTAACATTGTGACATTCCAAAGTATAATTAGTGAAAAGCTAAGTTGATCAAACTGTGATCATTATCTTTATTTTTTTATAACAGCTAAAACAATCATTACATTACTATGATTCTATCTGTGATTGTATCTTAAGTTCGCTATTAACAAAAAGTTTTCCCTTCGGCAAACATTTCTCACATTTTTCCTACAGCAATTCTTTAAAATCTCTTAACAAGATCAGTATGACAACTACCTGTTAACTCTAAAATCATTAAAGTATACAATCCCATACCTAAACAGTGATTAGAGTTGATTCGATGGGCTCTTGCCCCCAAGCTATAGTCCTCTTAACTGAGGACTTTTGCCCCTACATGCCTTACCTAAAAACCCCATACTAAAAATCAACTGAGAATCAATATATACTTGATTAGAATTGATTAGATGGGCTTTAGCCCCACTAGCTGTGGGCTCTTGCCCCCTAGCTAAAGACTTTTGTCCCATAAGTTTTTTAGCTAAACAGCCCTGTCTAAAAATCAAATAAGAATCAAGATTTTTTAACCCTCTACACTTAGGAAATGTGACTTCCACTGAATTTGAACTTTCATCTCTCAGCTGACAAGCATTCTGTGATCTCACCGCAGATACTGTCAGTTTCAGCAGTGCTGCCCTCTTGAGGAACTACTTGTACAAGCATTTAAATATTTGATTGCATTTTAGCCCTTATTAATTTATAACCATGGATGGAAAATGGAAAACTAAAGTGCTGATATGAGTCATAAGAAACATAGATCTCATAAAATTAAAAGACTTGAGATAAATACTTGGGGATGCCAGAGCTGTAACTATCTCAATTAGAAGTTCGCCAATATTCTAAGCTAATTGATTCTGCTCAGTTGTGAAGGAAACAAATTAAGAAACTTGTAAAAACCTAAAGCAGTATCATCAAAGCTTCTGTTTAAAAGTCAGGGTGTAATTAGAAAGATTTTTTAATGTATTGGGAACAGAAACTCTACTTTGTCAATCTGTGGACATTCTAGTTTCGTATGTACTTTCAAGAACACATTACCTAAAGGCTACCTGTATATGGCTGACATTTTTAATTAGTGCTTTATATATGTGACTTGTTTCCTCAGCTTGCAAATCCCTGGGGACAGGATCTAAAAGGCAGCATGGAGAACAGAAGTTACTCAAACTCTGCAGTGAGACCGTTCTGGGTCCAAATCCCAGTCCTGACACTACTTAGCAGCAAGTCCCTGAGCCTCAGTTTTCTCATCTGAAAAGTGGGGATTTTAATACCTAGCTTGCAGGTTTGTTGTGAGCCTTACCTAGTGTATATACGTAAATGCTAGCAGGTGCTACATAATGTCAATTTTGTTTAAATCTATCATTTACTACACTTACTAAGTGCAAGCATGTAACATGTTTTACCCTGTAATTCTGTAAACAATCAAAAAAGATTATCATTCCCATTTTATAAAATTTAGAGAGATTAAGTGATTCTCCCAAAGACCCAGTCATTAAGAAATTATGTTTTAGGGCTGGTTGGTTAGCTCAGTTGGTTAGAGCATGGTGCTGATAACACCAAAGACCAGGGTTTGATCTCTGTAGTGGCCAACCGCCAAAAAAAAAAAAAAAAAGAG
>NW_007773605.1:2326-4365 GCF_000696425.1 Galeopterus variegatus | reverse complement strand
ATTCTTTGCCCATTTTTAAATTGTGTTATTTGCCTGCTTGGATTTCAACCCTTTGTCTATGCAATAGATTGACTTTCAATTATGTTAGGATTTGTAAATATTTTAATCCAGTCCAATCTAGAAATACTCATTTTAAGGTGTTTCTTGGTTCCAGTGCCTACACTGTATCAAATCTCTCACATTATTCTGAGGTTGTGATGGAGAAAACAGATTGTCTGACAGCCATGGGGACAGACGTGAACAGCTAGGAAGACAAGTTTAGCACGCCATCCTTCAAACCAGAGCTTCTGAACACAAATTCTTGCAAGACAGGCCTGCACCAGACACGTGAGGGGATCAATTGCGGTCCTCTTTCTTCCAACTATGCAAGCGGAGTGAGAACTGGCTGAGACCAGAGGCCCCTCTGGCCTAGAGACAATGAATTTGAAAAATGGGAGAGCATACCTAGGTTTGTGGAGTGGGGTGGCAGGGGCAGGGGAGGTCAGGGATTAGTCAGGTGGGGGACACGGGGAATAATCGCAATTTGTGGTAATGGGTATGCTGATAGTATTGATCTGACCGTCACATCTTGGGCACAAGTGGTAACAGTCAGCTTTGTACCCCATGAATATGCATAACCAATATAAAAAAAGAAAAAAGAAAATGACTCACACAGGGTGGGGGGATTTGTGTCCCTCCCCTAGTTCCTCACCTCCACACACACTAGCTCAGCCAGCCCGAGGGGATCTGTTACGTAAGCAAGAGCAGGTGCCTGTTCAGCATGAGAAGCATCCTCTGAGCATCTACCTTGTGCCAGGCTCTGGACCAGGAACTGCAGTATTCAGCAAACCACTCCTGACCTTAATCATGGTCCTGTGGGGAAACAGGCAGTTTCTGTCCCATGTGATGCGTGCTTTGATGGAGCGACTCGCAGGGGGTTTGGGGCACAGAGGGAGGGCCTCACTCAGCCAGGATGTCCTGCAAGTCTCCCTGGAAGAGGGACCCCAGGCTGGCTCTTAATGATTTAATAGATGTTACTCAGGCTCAGGACACAGCACATGTACACACCCCAAGAAAGGGAAAACTGCAGTGACTGCAAATTCAAGTTTATTTGATCAATAATGCTTATAATAAGAGAACATCTATATGCTTGATTTTTTACTTCATTTGTTCATAAATTTAATAAACTTCAGGCAAAGAAAAAGGACAAAACCCCTACCTATCTATATGAAATTCCCCAATCACTTTCTTCACCTGCCTGGTGAATTCCACTCCACCAGCTCCTGATTTGGACAGCTGTGCCTTATGTTCATCAAGGGACTGTAGCTCTCTCAGAGGCAAAGATAACTTAGATTTCTCTTATGTCTTCCATGGCCCTTAGCAATACAGTAACCTCCAGAGACAGGAACTGTGTCTTTTCTACCTGTGTCTGAATCCCCATCTCTGAGAAAGGAGTCTGGCAACAGAAAGGGTGCAGTTAACACTGGAAGGTGAGGACAGCTTCAAGGTTGAGCAGAACGGGGCAAGCCTGAGCCCTAGGTCATGGGCTCTTTAAGGGCAGGCTCAGGTGTTACTCATCTGGGGGTCCCTCAGGCATGGAGACTTACACATTGCCCAGTGCCCAGAATATAGTTGATGTTCGATGAATGTCTATTGAATGTGGTTGAAACATTTTGAATGGTCAAATACAACTGAACCATTTTTGCAGAATCATGGCCTTCTCTTTGGATGACTTTGAGGAAATAGAGAGGGAGCCAGCAATAGTGTTCTGGGAGAGGCTCTGTCACCCAGATTTGGAGCAATCTGATGCCTCTTCCCTGCCCCCTACCTTGAGTTCTGGTCTGAGCTCTGCCACCTGAAACGGAGCAGCTAAGGTGCCAATTGAGCTTCTCCTGAAGCAAGGGCTTCCACTTCTCAAGGGCACTGTCCACCCTCTGGGACTAAGGTGAATTGTCTTTGTGTGGAGGGGCCTTGCATGACTGAATCTTGGGGGCAGGGCCGGGGTAAGGGAAGCATCCTGGGTTGCTGTTAAGAGTCTTTTAATCCCACTTATTTTTATA
>NW_007773605.1:0-1800 GCF_000696425.1 Galeopterus variegatus | reverse complement strand
CGGGGTAAGGGAAGCATCCTGGGTTGCTGTTAAGAGTCTTTTAATCCCACTTATTTTTATATGATTCTCTCTTCCTCTGAAAGATTTTAGGATCCTTACTTGGTTTCTGGTACTCTGGCCTTGGAGTGGGTCATCTTTCATCCACTGTACTGAGCATGTGGCAGTCCCTTGCTATCTGAAACTCAAGTCCTTCAGTTCTGGGAAACACGTTTTCGTTGTCTCTTTGATAAGGTCCTCCCACCAATCTTTTCTGTTCTCTTTCTGGAGCTCTTATTGGTTAGGTTTAGACCTCATATATTGAGTTCATAATTTTTGGGGGGTCCTACATCTGCAGGTTTGCTGTCTGCTCTGGAATACTTCTGCATGGGCCGAGAAGCTAGGCAGTCAGCATTCTCACAGGAGCTAAGCAAAGGCAAGGGGCTGGGCTCTCCCCAATCCATTGTGGACTTTGACTTGATCCCTGTTTTCAGCGCCATGCCCTAGAGCCCCTCTGTTCTGTGTTGCATGTCCTGAGTACACCTCTGCTCTGTGCTGGATGTGCTGAGTACAGGGCCTCCCTGGTAGAGTTTCTCTGGAGTCATTTCCCATGGCCAGCCAAAGAAGGGGAGGTCTGGGGTCTACCTGCTCCTCATGCAGACTTGCCTTCTCTCTGCCTGTCTCAAGTCTCACCCTTGCCTCTCGAGGAGACTGGGTCTTCCCGTCTCTGAACCCTCGGATCTGGGTGTGCAGCAGTCGGGCCTCACTGGCACCCCTGCTGCAGAAAGTGCACTTCAGCTGTCTCTGCCACCTGAGTCCCACCTTCGCAAGCGTGTGGATCTCTCTTACCCATTGTCCTCTTTGCTCCTATTTTGTCTTTGCAGATTTGCACCATTTTTATTTCTTTTTTCAGCCATTTTATTGGTATCTCAGGAGAGAGTCGAGATAAATGCATGTGTGCAAACCATCCTGTGTAATTCAAAGTGTCTTTTTATTTCTTCTTTTGTTTAAAACATTGTAATTTTATATTGTTTCATACCAAACAGTGCTGTGATTTGTGCTTATCAATTTAAAATGCCAACTTTTGTTTAAAACACTGCAATTTTATATTGTTTCATACCAAACAGTGCTGTGATTTGTGCTTATCAATTTAAAATGCCAAATCTCTTATTTCTGACAACTCTAACACATTTTCAAGAACCTTAAAATTTTTTCTTCTGGGAATTTTGAGAGTAGATACATTCATCTTCCCCTCCCCCTCAAATGGAACCTGATATGCTCCACTTAGTATCCAGTCATCAAGTATCTGATGGGAGTCAACCACATTACTACTGCATCTTTAAAGTGGATACTCAGGTCCCTGCAAGATCTAAGGCAGTGGCAGTGAGCATGGAAGGATAGGTTCCAGACAGGTGGTGAAGGAAGACACCGTGGAGCAGCATGGACAGGAGGTGGAGAGGAGCAGAGGGAGGGTCCAACGGGGACATGAGGGTTCCATCCATCTGTGTCAGCCTCATTTCACTGTGCCACTGAATGGGCTGGTCACACCTGTGGGGGCAGAGGTGAGGCCCCAAGCCCCGTTGTGCCCATCTTCTACCACTGGACAGTGCAGGGAGGAAGTGGGCCATCGGTCCTTGGAAAGATGTTAGAAGAGTGAAATGAGATGATAAATCTGAAAGCTCTTGGAAAATAAAAGGGCTATATAAATGCACAGTGTCATTATCAGACCTAGTGTAGCTCAGACAAGTGAGGTCCTAACTCACTGAAACATTACTGAGCAAGTACATTACAATAATCTATTGTGGAGATAGAAATATCCTTGGA
>NW_007773604.1:0-4366 GCF_000696425.1 Galeopterus variegatus | reverse complement strand
ATAAGTCTCTTGGTGTGGGTGGGTCTTTTTATTCACTGTGCTGAGCACACAGAGTTCCTCCATTACTTCTGGGAAAACTTCCACTATTTTTTGATAATTTCCTACTCACTATTTTATCTTCCTGGAATTCCTATTATTTGGAAATTGTACCTCCTGGATAAATTAACCACCTCTCTTATCTCTCTTGTTTTCTATCTTTGCATTTAAAAAATCTTTCTGTGAGGTTTCTTCAACTTAATCTCCCAGTCTTTCAATTGATTTTATTTCGGTTATGCTATTAATTTCCAAGAGCTCTTTTTATTCTCTGTTTGTTCCTTGCTCTTGGCATTTCTTGTTTCAGGTATAAAATATCCTCTCTTCCTTCTGGAATATACCAGCTCTACTTGTTGTTTTCGTTTGTTTTAATCTTCCCTATTAGATCTTCTGGATTTATTTTTTTCTCTTTGCTTTGTATTCTTTCTTTTGCTTTGGATGGCTTTCCCAAATATTTGGAGATTCTTGGCTATAAACTTATATTCAATAGGTTTCATTTGTTTAGTAATGGGTTTCACTTTAGAATAATTAGGACAATTGGGCATTTCTGTGGTGGTCATTTCTCCGAGAGCCTGAGTGACATGTATATCGCAGGAGGCTTATTTCCACACTAGAAGGTAAGAAATAATAATCATAGAATGGCAAATGCCAGCAATGAAATAGCATTGTCTAAACATGTTTTCCCTCTAACATACTGAGCTTTGTTCTTACCATATTTTGCTGTTACTATCTTATAATCTGTGACAAGTATAAGTAAAGTTATTTATTCATGTTGATCTATGTCTCAATAAATGCATGTAGAATGAATGAATGGATAAGCCAAGCCTGGTGGGGATTTACTTAGAGCCTTTCCCAGCACCTCAAATAACAGCAACCTAATAATGTTGGCCAACCGACTGCTGTGTCAGTTCCCTGCCCAGCCCTGAGCGATCCACTCCAGGTGAGGCAGCTCAGACCTAAATAAGCAAGGCGGGGGTGCAGGATTTACTTAGAGCCTTTCCCAGCACCTCAAATAACAGCAACCTAATAATGTTGGCCAACCAACTGCTGTGTCAGTTCCCTGCCCAGCCCTGAGCGATCCACTCCAGGTGAGGCAGCTCAGACCTAAATAAGCAAGGCGGGGGTGCATATGTGCCAGGGTCCAGCAGGAGGGTCATCACTGCTAGGTTGTGCTGCTGATGGTTCTTACCTGTGAGGCTGAGCTCTCTGTTGGGTTCTTGTTGCCAAAACTGACCGTGAAGATCATGGCTTCCAACGGCATGGCGATCTCAAACCGCCCTTGTGGTTTGAATATTTTTCCTTTTTGTATTTTCCATGTTAAAGTGCTACCGGTCCTGTGTCAGCCTGCTCATTTTGCCATTTCACTAACCTGAAGAGCCTCTTGTCATCTGAAAATCTTCCCTTGTTGAGATTGGTAGTGAACATTGTACCCTTTTCCATCCAGGAAAGGAACATTATTCCTACTCTCTTTCCCTCTTGAAGTCAGTTTGTGTCATATTTTCCCCAGTGCCAAGATAATTAAATTTTTAATAGATTTTCTGAAGACTTTTTGAAAATAAAAATAGATGATGCCTTTTCCATTTAAGTATGTATTATTCACTTGCATCATACTGAGTACAATAATGGATGAAGAGAAAAATACGCCCTTTAGAGTCTTACCATGTAATAGAGGAAAAACGCAAAAACATAACTAATGTAAATTTGGCAAATGCAATTTTAGTATTGACACCTCAAAAACAGTATTTAGGGATGGAGAGCAAACTAGTTGCTTCTCTGTGACCCTTGCTGGCTATGCACAGAGCTTCTACATGACCCTCAGATATAACATGTAAAATTTAAAAATCAGTAAAACTACCTTGTGCTTTGCTTTTATCACTTCCAGTTCAGATTTGTAAATTAACAAATGGAAATCTGAAGTGACAGGCAGGTGCGAAAGAGAACTCAAAGAACAGCTGCTTTAAGGAATAATATTGAAAGAACATAAAAGCTGTTAATAAATAAAAAGGAGCCCATATGTATATTTTAGAAATCCAAAACACTTCTTTCCTGGCTTCTTCACAATCCCTAAGTGTAAATAGATTTTTTTAAAAAGTTAACCAAATCTGTCCAGATTTTCAAAGACCATCAAGGAAGCATAAAGGATGAGATATGGGCTAATGTAAAAGATTAAGAAATGATTGTTAAGAAGGAAAGTAAAGCAAGCATGAAAGACAAAACTAAGGCTGGTAAATGTAGCTATGGAGTAAAACCAAGGTGGAGAGGCAGATTTGACATAAGAGCAGCTTAAACAAAATGACTTGATGAGGCTTTTGGATTCTCAGAGTTCTCTTGGGGTCTGGTGGTGATGGGGGCTGGAGAGGTTGGGAAGGCCCTGGACTTCAGTCCCCTTCCACCACCACCAGCAAAGACCAAAGCAGCTCTGTGGGTGTCTGTTTTTCAGACTGGACTTCTGCATAGGATTTCATTTGAACCAAGTGTTTGGCAGTTCATGCAAAGTTTTAGAAGGCTATTGCATCGGCACAAAGATCCACTCAATAAGGTGGAAGGTGCACCTGTATAGCAACTTAAATCGAGACCAAATCACAAAAGCAGGCACAATAATGCAAGAAAAATGAACAAGCCTTGGGAGTCATGGCAGGAACTTGATAATCTGAGTAGAACAAACAGATCCCAACAGTGTCTAGGGCTCCATGGGAAAGTCCAGTGCTAACAGAAATCATTGAAGATCAATATTCTAACCTGGATGGAAGTTTCAATTCAGTCACTGGGAGAGAATGACAGAAATCCACATAGTAGCCACACTCAAGGAAAGTCAGCTTCTGATCAATGTTTTAAACATCAGAATTAAAGATGGGCTCTTTTAAGGATTTAAGAGGAAATGAAACTTTGAGAGACGTAAGAATAAAATAAATTTGGAGTTTACTCCTTAAACTGTAGGGAATAGAAAAGGTAGGCTTTGGGGAAAACTTACACGAAGCTAAGAGAAATGGGGTTGTCAGTATTTACACAGGGCCAGCCAGGTTGACCTTTCAAGGTCAGGATGACCTTTAACTTAATCTTTAACTTAGGCCAGGTTGACCTTTCTTTTATGAGCCAAAATGAGGTACTCAATTTGTCAACCCCAAATCCAACAGCTGCAAGAACTTTCATGAAGGGCAATGCAGATTTGAATTGGATGAAAGCCCTCTAGATGAGAAATTATCTAGTACATTCCCAGAGGGCATGATTAACAAAGAAACATGTCTATTTGCATATCTATAGATAACACCATAAAATATGGGAAGCACAAGATACAAACTTGACTCTTAAAAGAGTTCTGATTACTGGGTTAATCCACATACCCGGTCTCCACAGCATTCATAGAAGATCTCAATAATTATTTTTAAATGAATAAATCTATGTTCCACACACTATGCTAGACACTAGGATTATGGCAGAAACAATACAGACATGGTCTGTGGAATTTCAAGTCCAGTAGATTGAGAGTGAAGAATGAAAGGAAATCAAGATGTTAAAATTTACTACAGCAGATATGAAAATAAAAAGAGAAAACAAGCCATGACAGCAATTGAAAATGTACTTAGAAGGTGGTGAAAAATACAAATGTATCAATTATATTTAAGTCAAAAAGATGAAATCCTTTAGATAAAGAAGAGCCATTGACAGAATTAAGAACAAAATCTAGCAATCCCTTGCTTTTAAAGAGACACAAAAATGAAAGTCATATGTAAACTAAGAGGGGCTTAAGCTATGTAAAAAATGCAATAGATAATAGCTTACTATCCTACAAAATATAATGAGGTCCTACAATGTAAATACCATTATTCCACACGACACATCGTCAAGATTGATGAACAAATAGTTTATACACAAGAAAATTCAGACATTTAATTATCCGATGGGAAAATGCACAATTTTCCTAACAATATAAGAAAAAAATAATAAATTGAACCATTTTCTAAGCACCATTACTCACGATTTCAACTAAATGATAAAGTTCAATGCTAGTAATCAGGAGAAATATGTATTCATGTTCCTAGAGGCACTATAAATGGGTTTTATCTTTCTGGAGACAATAAGAAAATATTGCAATGAGAACTATAAAATTATTCATATACTTTGTTTTGGTAACTCTAAATCTTGAGGAAATATCCTTTAAAGGAGGGTTTTATCTTTCTGGAGACAATAAGAAAATATTGCAATGAGAACTATAAAATTATTCATAAACTTTGTTTTGGTAACTCTAAATCTTGAGGAAATATCCTTTAAAGGAAAAAAAAAGCATTTTTAATACTAATGTTCATATTGGCACCATATATAATTTTTCTAAAAA
>NW_007773603.1:2021-4366 GCF_000696425.1 Galeopterus variegatus | reverse complement strand
GGTCCAGTACGGGCGCGACACTGAGGGTTGCGATCCGTTGCCGGACACAGAAAAAGACAAAAAGGAAGAAAAAAAAAAAAAACAGGTAAGCAGGGGGATAGAGAGGGCTGAGCCAGGCCAAAGGGCAGGGGTGAGGGGATGGTTCAGTGCCAGGGAAGCACTCTCCAGCAGGTGACATCTGAGTAGACGCTGAGGAAACGAGCCAGCCATCACGTGGGTGTGTGCGTGGTTTGCTCACCCTGCCCTGACCATGCGCCACACCAAAGGGAACTAAGCTCCCCAGAGTCTTTTGCCGTCTGGTTTCAGGGTAGATTCAGCCAGTGGGAGACCCCGGACCAGGGCAGGGCAGGAGGAGAGGCCCAGGCAGCTCCTCCTCTCGGTCCCCACTTGCTGTGGCCTCCCTCCCAGGTGGGCTCTGATGTGGTTTGGCTTCTGCCAAGTGGCCTGTACTTCTCTGATGACACTACTGCTCCCTCTGTCCCTCCAGCCCTGGGGGCACTTGCTCGCTGCTGTCACTGACCTCTGGGGAGACAGTGGGAGCGTGTTCAGCCACAGTGAGGCCACCCTGGAAAACCACAGAGACACAAACGCTGTCAGGCAGAGCACAGCACCGTTCCTCCTTGGCGCTCTCTCCTCTTCCCTCTGACCCTGGCTGTTCTTCTTCCCTCCACCTCATACTCCTTTGCTCCCCCGAGTGAGAGGCAGCTCACCGGCTGATGTGGGAGCCAGCACGTCCTGACCAGCATCAGCCTGAGGCTGGGCCCCTAAAACCACTCAAGCATCTGGTGTCTTCGTTTTCTTCTTTTGCAAACCTGACACCTCAGTCAAAAAAAAAAAAAAAGAAAGAAAGAAAAGTAAAAACTTATGCCGTCACATGACTACGTGGTCAGCAGTCTAGTTGGAGAATCTCAGATCTCCTTGAGACATGCACCAGCCCTGGAGAGGGTCCACGGCAGAGACGGGCAGTGGCTCATCTCTCCTCCACCAGAACCATAATGTACCCCAACAAGAGCATTTGGGGGACCCACCCGGTCAGTCCATGACTGCATGTGCTGTAGAGATGGGGCAACACTGACCATCACCGTGATAGTTCTTTATATGTCTCAGTGTGGCTGGGCCACGGGGTGCCCAGATATTTGGTCCAACATTATTCTGGTGTTTCCACGTGGGTGTTTTGGGATAAGATTAACATTTAAACTGGTGGACTTTGAGTAACGCAGATTGCCCTCCCTAATGTGGGTAGGCCTCCGCCATCAGCTGAAGGCCTGAACAGGAGCAAGACAGCAAGAGTGAATCCTGCCACAGGTGGCCTTCGGACCTCAGCAGCAGCATCAATTCTTGCTGGGTCCGCAGCAGGCCGCCTGTAGAGCAGAACTGCAGCGTCGGCGCCTCGGCTTCCAGACCACCCGCTCCCCCTGCAGATTTTGGATTTGCCAGTTTCCATAACAGTTTGAGCCAATTCCTTATAATGAATCTCTTGATATACACACACACGCACACACAAACACACACACACACATATGCACATCTTTTTTTTTTTTTTTAATTTTTATTTTGTCCTTTTTGAGACCGGCCGCACCGCACTCAGCCAGTGAGCACTGTGAGCGCACCAGTCATCCCTATATAGGATCTGAACCCGCGGCGGGAGCGCTGCTGTGCACCCATAGGGCGGCTCGGCCCTATGCACATCTTATTGATTCTGCTTCTCTGGAGAACCCTGACTAATCCTATCACCATAACTCCCAGTGACTTCTAAGTGAAGCCCCTTGTGACAAATTTCTTTTACAAATGAGTGCTAGGGAAACATCTACTGTCCCCAAGGAGCTGATGTATTTTCTCCAGTGGCCATGAGAACTCCAAACTTCTCCCTCCTCGCCTGCTCCCATTGGCTGCCAGGAACCTGCAGCTCAGTTACAGCCACTGTGGAGGGTGTCACGGGCAACATGTCTGTCCCTGGATTCACCTCCCTTACCTGACTTCTGTTTTCCCTTGATCCTGACCTTTCGTTTTTAGGTGTGTGTTACTCCTCCAGGATGTGTTTTTTTCTGCAAAGTTTTGGGAGCTAAAGATGGCCAGTGGGAGGGTTTCCTTCCGCCTCCGCTGGCCCCTGGCCAATCCACTGGGAAGGCGCTGGCTGACAGGCACGTGCACAGGGCCGGGTGGGATCACGATCAGACAGCTGTCCACACTGCCACGGTGAGCACTCACCCGATACCTCGGGGGGCCTGGGAATGTGGGTGAACACAGGCAGGAAGGATGGCTTCCACAGGCAGCTTGAGGAGCGGGCTGTTGCCGACGCTGAGGCCATCTCCAAGATCGCATGAGCAGCTGGAGACAGCTCACTT
>NW_007773603.1:0-502 GCF_000696425.1 Galeopterus variegatus | reverse complement strand
TGGAGCACCGTGCCAGGCCACCGTCGTGGGTCCTGTCCTCAGAAGGTGTGCAGGGGCGAGAGGGCAGCCTTTTAGGGGAAAGAGCAGCTCTTGAGACATCACAAGGCGCTGGCATGTCCGTGCATTTCCGGACTCTGTGTTGTAGGGAGGGCCATCTGCATCTACCTTATGAACGAGGGGGTTGGAAGGAACCGGTTTCTCGGAAGGCTGTGCAGCTGGAACGCACAGAGCTTGTAACAAAGAGCCCCAGAACAGACATGGATTCCCTTTCCTCCACCGCCGCCTCCCCCATACTCTGTGGCGTCTCTCTTCTTCATCTCTCGGTGGGGTTTCGGATGTGACCCTAGAGCTTTGCAGTCATTTCATATATAAGAACAGATGCGTTTTTGGTAATTAACACTCATTTTGAGAGATCAACAAATCCAGTCGGGTCCAAGTCAAAACTTCATTCTCACGTCTAATCCAACACTCGTTCACCCTCCGTTCCCCCATGCTCGGCCCT
>NW_007773602.1:0-4366 GCF_000696425.1 Galeopterus variegatus | reverse complement strand
GGCTGGAGGAAACTGGGAGGTGATGTATATGTCCGTGACCTTGATGGTGGTGATGGTTTCACGGATGTATACATATCTCCAAACTCATCAAGTTGTCTACATTAAATATATACAGCTTTTTACATTTTAACCACACCTCAATAAACTGGGTAAAAATTAAGATTAAAAATTTTTTAAAGGAAAAATATCTTTCTCTCCATAACAGTGTAGACAACAAGTGATCCAAAAGTCTCCAAAGATATGTCAAGTAAGCATATCATAAGCAATTTGTTACTGCTTTGTTTCTTTGCAGAAATTAAACTTTCCTCAGAGGAAACCTTTAGACTTTTAAATAAAACCAAAAAAGAAGAGTTTCTCATTAGAGGAAATGAACTCATCTTCCGTCACTGCTGCCAAGATAGACACAAATTTGACTGAAACTTTCCATTCTGCTATCTTATTTGTACCCTAAGTGAACTGCATTATTAGAGTGAAAAGACAATAGAATAATGTCTTTAATGAGGAGCTCTGTAAATTCAACCCTTGAGACACTGGAAATTTTAAACATGCGCCTGTTGCCCCTCACCTGTAATGCTCTGCTCCAGCCTAGGTGAAAACCCAGCTGGGTTTATTGGGTATAGTCCATGGAGGAGAGAAAACTCCAGTGATAACCATCAGAGAGTCAGTGTGCTCCAGTGAGGTCTGGTAGAGTAAGACACAAAAGAGGGACGTGCGTACTGGGCTTTACATTCAGAGTAATGAATCCAAGGCATTCTTACATTGATTTAGTCTGTGAAGGTGAGGTCCATGTACTTTTAAGGTAATTTAATTTTCACTGAAACCAATCTTTTTCAGCTCTCATACTCTTTATTTTTCTTCCTTGCTGGAATTTAGAACTTCCTTCCATTCAGAGATAGAAATGGTCTTTCCTGGAATGTATTATGTTCTGGAAAGTCTCCATATTTTCTCCAGTCTGTCCCATAAAATGCAGATTCCTGTTAGATTTCCTGTGTCCAATCATTTATTCATGAACTATTCACTGAAGATCAACTATGCATGAGGTATTGCCTAGTTTATTCTTAGTGTCATTGGATTTTCTTTTATAATATACCAAACTATTTTTGCTGACAGATCTGACTTACTGATATCACTGAATAGTTCTATTTTGTTGTTGTTGTTATTTCTTTTTTCACCTCAGTGTCCACAATGTAATAGAAATAATATAATAACTTCTGAAGTTTGGTATGCAGGCCAATTCCCCTTTCTCATTTTAGCAATCTCTTTAAATGTTCAGGAGAATATCAAATGGTTGGAGTTGAAGTAGAATGCCTTCGCCTATTTATGAATCAACACAAATTTCACAGAACTTTAATGTAGAATATCCTTTTCTCTGTGTTTATCAAGCATCCGTTCTTTATCAAATTAGGACGTTGTCCTTGTTTTCCTCATGTCCCGGGTGTCTCTGCCCTGGATGCTAACCGCAGTAATTACTGTTAAATTTTCCAAATGCATTTTTGGTGTTGTAATTATGTTTATGGTTTCTCTTTATTGAACTATTTTTATGAAAAATTAGGTGTAAAAACATCCTAATATTAAACCATCTTTCCATATCTAGAATAGGTATTACTTGTTCATCAAATATTATTCTTTTAAAGTAGGTAAGAATGCATTTTATTTAACCTTACCATTCAATTTCACATCTGTACTTAGGCATATGATGAGCTTGAGGATTTCTTTTTTTGTGCTGTAGTTGTCACTTTTGGTCTCAAACGTTATTATACATCTAATGATTGTATTTTTTGAGCACCTACTATGTGATGGGTAACATTTAAGTCCCAGGAAAGAAATATGAGACAACACATGCACAACCTCGGGCCCACAAATAAAAATAAACATACAAACGTGATAGGCCCATCAAGGAAGAGTACAGGATGCTCTCCTGTGAGGCTCAAAACCTCTGTTCCTCTGGAACCTTAAGCCCTTCTCTCCATCACATTGATCTCTCAAATCCCCTTCATTAGGAAGCTCACTGAGCCATATGAAAATTAGCATTCTGTTTCTCAGCCTAGAATGTTTATTCTTTCCTCACTTACCCTGACTAACAATGACCTGTCCATCCTCCCTCAGCTCTAATTTACAAAAGTCTCACCTACCCAACTTCCCATACTAAACTGGTCGTTTCTGATTCTTTCTGTCTTTAATTACTTAACATTCTGTAGGCATTGATAATACTGATAATTTTTCAATCATGGAGATTGTAAAGATGTATTTTCAAATCTGAAATTTGCCTTTTAATCTTTCTAAGATGATTTGATTTCTATAATCGTTCAATAATTTTAATCAGATTGATCAATTGTATATTCGGCAATTAACTCTGCTGATATGAATACAATATATCCCCACTCAAGAGCATGCGCACATAAGCACACACTCTCAAATATCCCGTGGATTTTATTTTAATGATTGTGTGCTTTTGTTTTCTTCTCTTATGTATGTATTCCACATGCTTTTCCTCTTCTTGGAGGAATTCACCTGGCAGACATTCTCTGAAAGGAGGAGCGATAGGGATCTTCATCAATTAGAAGTCCTATATGGAGGTCCAAAGAGGTAACAAACCAGTTATAATTATAGGGATCATAATTCCAACCTTGATGGCTCCCCCATTTAAGGGGGATATTGGTAAATGATAGTGATGTCATCCAATTTATTATGATGGTAAGAAAAGGAGCTCACGTTTATAAAATACCCATTGAGTGTCAGGGGATCCACAGTTGAAAAATCCTATGCAACATCTCATTTAATTTCACTCTTCAGTTCTACCATGTAGGTAATGTTAAGGTGAAGAATATGCCGTTAAGGGAGTTTAAATAACTTTCTCAAGGTCATCACAGTAATGTCAGTGAACCAAAATCCTTTTACAGGAAATTTGACTCCAGAACCCATTTTCTAAATCAGAGCTCTACACTCTACGCTGGAGACTGATATGTTCAAAGTAATTATCATAAAAGTAAGAGTTTAATCACAGTGGTAATGACATCTATTATTTACTGAAACTCCTTGTGTGAAAAAGGCATTTGTGAACCTGACAACAATGTAACACTGTTAACCACATATTTAGGGGAAAAAATAAGGCACTAGGAGTTAATTTTCACATCAACAGGAAGCATCAGATCACACAATAAAGGTCTTATTCACTACTGTAGAGCTATTAGGTAGAAAAGGAAGTATGGGGATTATCAAGTTACACACATAAAATGTCCCTAATTATTTTGGAAGAGTCATATCATAAAAGAAATTCATTTCTGTCCATAGATTCAAATAGGTTTATTTAAAATAATGGGTATATGATAAAAAGAGATACCTTTCCATTAAATTTTAAAAGTCTGGGCAATTATATACATTGAAAATGAAAACATGAAACCAGTTGACTGAGTGAGTCACTCAACATAAGGATGCAATAGAGGTTGAAGGACGTTCATCCACAGGAGACATTGTAAAGTGATGCTGAGGAATCAGTTGGCTGTTCATGGAACACTGATTTTGTCTCCATCCGCAAAAGACGCAGCAGCTACACGGAAGCAGAAAACCACACAGAACTATCTGAATTCCTCCCCCAGAGCCTCTCAGATGATCCTGAACTCCAGCCCCTTCTCTTTGGGTTGTTCCTGTCCATGTACCTGGTCATGTTGCTCAAGAACCTGCTCATCATCCTGGCCATCATCTCAGACTCCCACCTCCATACCCCCATGTACTTCTTCCTCTCCAACCTGTCCTTTGCTGACATCTCTTTCACATCTACTATGGTCCCAAAGATGCTGGCGAACATCGGGGTACAGAGCAAAGACATCTCCTACACAGGGTGCCTGACTCAGATGTATTTTGTTATAATGTTTTCTGGATTGGATAATTTCCTTCTGACTGTGATGACCTATGACCGGTACGTGGCCATCTTTCACCCTCTGCACTGCACGGTCATCATGAACCCTCAACTCTGTGTCCTGTTGGTTCTGATGTCTTGGTTCATCATTTTCTGGGTCGCCCTGGTTCACATTCTCCTGATGATTAGGCTGCTCCTGATGATGAGGCTAACCTTCTCTACAGGCACTGAGATTCCACATTTCTTCCATGACTTTGCTCAGCTTCTCAAGGTGGCCTGTTCAGATACCCTCATTAATAACATCATCTTGTCTGTTGCAGCTACACTGCTATGTGTTTTCCGTCACAGGGATCCTCTTTTCTTACTATCAAATTGTCTCCTCCTTAATGCAAATGTCCTCCCCTGCAGGAAAGTATAAAGCATTTTCCACCTGTGGGTCTCACATCTCCGTGGTCTCCTTGTTTTATGGAACTGGACTTGGGGTCTATCTCAGTTCTGCTGTGACCCATT